>NC_133617.1:110808173-110885399 GCF_048593235.1 Sminthopsis crassicaudata | reverse complement strand
ATTTACCACAGATCCAAAGATAGAGACTGTGGTGTTGAGAGAAAGCAGAAAATGATAATTACTAGGCATTCTGGAAACCCTGATAAGTGCCCTTGATTCTCTGGTCTAACAAGTACACCACCAAGTGAAGGAGAATCAAGAAATGGCTCCCATCCCCAATCCTCTCTAACCATTCCAGAATGCATCTTCTTCCACAACCCCAGAACAACTCATGAGGATTAAGAAGGAACACTGTTTCCAGTGCCTAAATGAATAGTAAGACATCATAGTTAGATAAAGATACCCTTTGGCCCAGCACTCTACTCAATCCTCTTTAGGATCTAGGACAGTGCTTTCTTTGCATTTAATAATTATACAATCAATAATATTGAATGAAGGCAGCATTGTGCAGAGTAAAAAAATCACTAAATTTGGGGTCAGAGGAAGTGAATTCAAATCTTAATTCTGCTACTGACTATCAGTGTGACTTTTAACAATTTCCCTACTCTTTCTAGAGAAGAGCAAAAAGGCAATAAGGTATAGTTAATAGAATATAGTTAATTAGGAATTATAAATTAGGAAATTGTGTTCTAGTGATATTTAGTGGTTTGATATTTAGTGGTTCTTTCTGACCTTGCAGACATACCATATAAAATGAGAGGGTGAGCTTATATTATCCTATCTTTTAAAATTATAGATTGTATGGCTTCTAGTGAAGTAGGAGCTGTGAGTGGAGAAGGGCTCATCTGGACTTAAACATTCCACCACTTCTACTTTATGCCATGGACTCTGCTTAGCCATAGACTTAGTCCCTGGAAATTGGGTCATAGACTGAGTAGCAACCAAAGACTATGAACACTACTACTATTTATTGTACTATAGTAAGGCTGCCCCTAACATGAAGCATGAGGATGTTATTATATAGTTTAAATAGAAGCAAAATATACATCTTTAGCTTCTTCTCCCTTTATTCTTCTTCTCCAAAAAAGATTTTATTTGCTATCAGCAGAAGAAGCAAAGAAGTTGGAATCAGAACTTAGGCAACTTTGTTCTCAGAGTGTAGGGATATCAAGCTAGAACTATATCTTAAATAGCATTAGTCTAGAGGACAATTTTCATATTCAAGCTAAACTTCTGATCTTTAATTATTAATAAAGCTTTATATCCCAGACTTCATTCCTTTCCTTTCATGTACCAGTTCCATAGTGAACACACATAATAATCAGCAAAGAAATTCATTTATCCAAGTCTACAGCAAAACAGAAATCGGAGAAAATAGAAGAGAATATATACCAGACAATACAGAGTGAAGGAGCTCTCCCATTGGGAGCCAAATAATTCAACTCAACAGAGAGACAGAGAGAGACAGAGAGAGAGAGAGACAGAGAGAGAGACAGAGAGACAGAGAGAGAGACAGAGAGAGCAGAGAGAGACAGAGAGAGAGAGAGAGACAGAGAGAGACAGAGAGAGACAGAGAGAGACAGAGAGAGAGACAGAGACAGAGAGAGACAGAGAGAGACAGAGACAGAGAGAGAGAGACAGAGAGAGACAGAGAGAGAGACAGAGAGACAGAGAGAGCAGAGAGAGACAGAGAGAGAGACAGAGACAGAGAGACAGAGAGAGAGAGAGAGAGAGAGAGAGAGAGGGTGCCTGAACTCACCCAAAGGGAAATTCCTCAAAATATTTAGTGTAACAAGCTGAGGAAAGGAACATAATAGAAACTGCTAGCTACTCTAGTGTTGGCTTCTTCTATGAGTCTTATTTTCCCTTCAGTATTCTGAAGTGGGGTTCAACTCACTCAAAGCTGAAAGACAGAAGTACCCAAAGCAGCTGCAGAGACTGAAGGGACCCAAGAGAATTCAAAGAGACTTTTAAAATAAAGAGACAAAAATTCTCTCCTTTCCCATCCCCACCAATTCTGCTCTGCTCCTCACATATCAGTACAGGACATTAACTTCCATCAGTAAGGAGATAGTCCAATATCAATGGACTTTGGAACTTGATTAACAATAGTATATATGTATTTTTTTTACCATTTTGCATGCATAAAACTATACCACCATTTTCATTAGGATTTTATATTTTTTGTGTTTGTCACTAACAAAGTTTTTGAATGTTGTCCCCTGACCCCATTTTTTCCATAAATGTTGAGGAGTTTTGAGGCAGTTTTGTATAGTTCAGAAACTTTTAAAAATACATATATTTTAAAAATACATATATTGGAGCAGCTAGTTGGTGCATCTAACCACTGCACAAGCACCAGCCCTGAAGTCAGGAGGACCTGAGTTCAAATCTGGCTTCAGACACTTAACACTTCCTAGATGTGTGACCCTGGGCAGTCACTTAACTCCAATTGCCTAAAAAAAAAAAAAGGAAAAAAAAAGCCATATATTATAGCAGAATTGACTGTGTCAACCAATTGGATCTGTGGAGAAAGAGAAAGTGAGGAAATGAAAATAGCAAGCCTGTTTACCCAGAGCAAATGGAAAAATGGTGTTACTCTAAAAGTGATAGAAAAGTTTGGAAGATTAGTAGTTTGAGGGGAAATATAACAAGATGAAATTTATAATTCAGATCACAATTCATCTCTGCCAGTTCATTCTGTGTCTCTCAGTATGTCCTAAACAAATGAGGAAATAGAGCTCTTACCCCTAGTCACTGTCCCAGAGCATAAAGCTCAGTCTCCAAAGGTTACCTATTGTTGACATGAGATGTTGTGGGGGGCATAAGAGTAGTATTCTGGGAGAGGTATTTTCCCTAATACCCATGCAGCTGCAGCTCTGATGATCCAAATAGGTTATGACTTCCCTGAAGGGCTAATTCCTAGATCAGAATGGAAAGTAGAGAATTCACATTGTCAAGGAAATGGATGATGTGGAGGAGTGTTGGAGAACAAGGATATGTTTGTGTTGAAGACAAGCCTCAAAATTGGCTATTGTGTACACATTAGTATACAAGCCATCTTCCCTCCTTGACATTGGTTCATAACATAGTAGTTAGAGACCATGAATAGGAGACCACTGGTGTAAGAGATAGAGAACCAAACTTTGGAGTCAGGAAAACCTGGGTTCAAGATCTTCAATTAATACATTTAATTATATGACCATTGGCAAGTCTTCTAATCTCTTAATGTCTCTGACTATTCTTCAAAAGTGTTAAATTAAAGTACTTACAGATCTGTTTAAATAGAAAAAGTTTCTAAACAAAAGGTCTACACACACACACACACACACACACACACACACACACACACACAAAATAAATAAATGGAAGAGCACTCAGAAGACCTGAATTAAAATACCACCTCTGCCACTAAATATGTACAGGACTTTGAGCAAACCTTTCATCTCCTTGGACCTCAGTTTATCCACCCATAAAATTGAGGGGATATGGATTTGATAGTCTCTAAGGTCCCTTCTAGTTTTAAAGCTGTAATCCTACAAGGAAATCACAAGTCTAATACTTGTCAGTTAGTTGCTGACTACAAAGAAAATTCCAAAGAAAATTCTATGATCAGAAGAGAAACCCAAGTGTGAAAGAAAATTCTATTACATTTTACAGTTGATAAAGCCCTTTTACTTTTGAAATCATTGACTTTGTCATGTCACTGGAGCCTCACAACAATTCTGTGAAGTAAGCAGAAAGAGATCATTAATTCCATTACAGATACAGAAAGTAAGGAATCAGAGACATGAGTTATTTGTCCAACCAAAATCACACAACTAATAAGTATCAGACCAGGTATTGGATCCTACCTATATCTTCTACCCTCTAACCCTGCAGCCCAGAACCTCTTGCCACTGCTATAAGCCAATTGGTCTTAAGAATGAGTCTCTCCGATAAAAGAGACAGACATGACACCTTCCTTCCACTCCCAGTCTTTGAAGAGTTGCTGATGCAGGAAGCAGACTGGCAATGAGCAGTTTATGCTTTCCCCATTAATAGCCCTTGACAGTCATTAGTCTATCCATGCTCTTAGAGAGAGAGAGTCTCTGAGGAATTCATTTACTTTAAAAAATAAAAATAAGCTGAACAGTTTTTTTTTTTGTTGTTTTTTTTTTTTTTTAAAGAGACACCAGACTAAGAAAGACTTGGAAACAAGAATTGAAACTATTCATGTCCATCTCTGATTTTTGAACACTCCAGTGGGCATTTCTAAATAATCTCAAGAGATATCAACTAAATTCTTACCCCAATTCTCTAAAACAGATTAACTTGAGTTGGCTTTGGTTTTCAAAATTTACATTGTCCAGATATATCATGAGAAGGAGAGAAGTGAAGGTGTTGCCCTTAGCCAAGAAGAACTCTAGCTCCTATTGTTGGAGAGAGAAGGAAAACACTGCAATGTTATGGAGCTATTTAGGAGCATGCAGGTGACTTGTATATGGCCAAAGGAGGTGAATAAGGCACCTGAAGGAACTTGGAACCCTGCTGATACTCACCCTTATTTCTAACTTTGAAAGTTCCCATATCATTTTCTTCCTTACCATCATGTGAAATAGTAAGCACAAATATTTTCATCATTTTATAGATAAAGAGGTGTTGTTATTCAGTTATGTCAAACTTTTTATGATCCCATTTGGGATTTTCTTTGCAGTGGTCTGCAATTTCTTTCTTCAATTCATTACAGATGAGGAAACTGAGGCAGCCAGCAACTAAGTGACTTGCCCGGGGTTACACAACTAATAAGTGTCTGAGGCCAGATTTGAACTCAGGAAGATGACTCCTCTTGATTCCAAGCCTAGTACTCTATCCACTGCACCATTAATCAGCCTCTCCAAATTTAGTTAAGTAATTTTCCCAGAGTGACACAACTACTAAATGTTAAAGCAGAGATTTGAATCTAGATCTTATCTGAGTTCAAATCCAGATCTATGGGCATCATAGGAAAGTTAGGAGTTGTGGGAACTATTCATTTCAGAGAACAGGCAAAGGGAGCATGGCAGAGAGCAGAGAGATGAGAAAACATGGCGATATATCATAGACTTCCTATTTGTCCAAGTATTCCTTTTTAAGCTCCTATGACTCAGGATCTCATCTATGTCTCTCTTTTCTAATGATCTTATTGGTTTCCATGCATGCAATTAGTATCTCCATTGTGACATATAAAAAGTTCAATGGTCATAATTTCTGAGTAATTAACCCATTTTATTAATTATGTAAGTGAGAAATTAACAAAAAGGAGGGTCATTTGGCTCTCTCATGGACAAAAAATGGTGACTTCTTGACATTTACATATCCTTTGAAGAGTAGGTGGTCCCATTGGGAAGCAAACAACTCTGATTAAGTAACAATTAATGAGAAGAGCGAATACTAAAATGAGAGGTGGATCTATTCTAAAGAAGAATTGGGGGGGAGGACCCTAAACAAAGGATCTGCCCCACTCCCCCCCCTCCCAAGGCTGAGTAGAACACGGTGCACTTCCTCAGTTGGGTGGGGTCTGAATCAGATTGTAAAGAAAATAAACTCACCCTCATGATCAGCAACATCTTTTTTTTTTTTTTTTTGCTGATTTGATTCAGTAAAGAATGAGGAAATAGGAAGGGGAAAAACCCTGGATCTCCCCAATGATTGGTTATTTAATATTCATTTCTCTCACCATGTGGATCACAACATCATTGTGCTAAAGCTTGCAAGGACATCAGAAGCTATTCATTTTGCATATAAGAAAACTGAGGCCAAATAAAGTTAAGTATCTTGCTCAAAGTTCCATGAGATAAGAAACATCAGAGATTGGATTTGAACTGGGTTTCTCTGACCATAGTTAGTACTCTTTCCACTGAACCAGAGTAACATTCTCAGGACCATATATCCAGCCATATTATCTCTTCCGACCTCCAGTCTCCCAGGCCATTTCAAACCAAATATTCCAAAGGCTTCTCATATTTGATATGTCCAAAGAAGGCTTCATCTACAGCCTCCCAACATACTTCCCTTCCTAACTCACTTATTTCTAATGAACCTCACCAAACTTTTGGACACACTGGAATCGTCAAGTCATCTTCTACTCTTCTTTCTTTTTCCAGTCAATACCAACCCAGTTGCCAAGTCTAATGGATTCTACCTCCACAAAATCCCTTGAGCTCTTCCTCTTCTTTCTTCTTATTATATAGCCACCACTCTAGCTCAGGTCCTCATCACCTCTCACCTGAACTATTGTAATAACCTGCTAATTAACCTCCCTGGTTCCAGTCTCTCCTTTCTGTCTTTCACTCTGCAGCCAAGGTAAACTTTCTAAAGCATTGAATTGACCCTCTAGTGATCATGCTCAAGAAGCTTCTGTGACTCCCCTTTTCCTCAAGGATCAGATACAAATGCTTCTATTTGGCATTTAAAGCCCTTCATGAACCCAGTCCTTGCCTATTACCTTTCCAGTCTTATTTCACATTACTCCCTTTCAAAGAATAAAGCATCCAGATACTAGCTATATGGCCCTGAGTAAGATGTTTCTCCTCTATGAACCTCAGTTTCCTCATCTGTAAAAATGGGGATAATAATTCACAAAATATCTACCTCATAAATTTGGTATATATCATGATATACAAATGTCAACTGTTACTAATTCTGTTGAAACAATGTATAAATATAAGCAGAGAAGTGATAATGAACACTATTTGGCAATTTTATTGGGGGCACAATTATAATGATTTAATTATGCTAATACTAAGTGAGATTATCAGGGTAACTGTATACCACTTAAATCTATATGTTATGTATTGGTCAACCTTCCATCTGGGGGAGGAGGAGAAGGGAAGGAGGGGAAAAATTGGAACAAAAGGTTTTGCAAGGGTCAGTGCTGAAAAATTACTCATGCATATATCTTGTAAATAAAAGGCTATAATAAAAAAGAAAGATAAAAAAAATCTATATGTTATAGAGTATGATGGATCAAGACAGGATTCTGAGATAAAGAAATGGTCAGTTGTTAAAACTTCAAAAATATAAAGGAATTGTTCGAAATGTTTCCATTTAAAAAGCAAAAAGATGTTATCAGGCTACCCTTCCGCCAGACAACTAAATAAATCCAATCCGTATCAGCATGTTTTATTTCTTATCTGTACTAATGAGTAGATGGTTCTTTGCAAGACGGTATCATAGCAACTTTCAACCAGGCAGTTTTTACAAAATAGCTCAGAAGTATGTTCCAATCTTCCTACCTGAAAGAGGGCAGGGACAAAAACTCTATTTTAATTTACTAAAATTGTCCTGGTCTTGAGATATGATAAAAAGGATATGGGACACAAGTCCTTTTTCCAGATTTGGGGGGGAAGTGTTGAATGTCACAAAACTGTCAGACAATGTCAATATGTCATTTGGTTTCAACTGAATCATTTTGATTTGCAATAAAAAATGGCATTAGAGGTTGATTAGTTGGTTGTTATCCTTCATTCTCGAAGAGGACCCAAAAAAATCACCATGTTTTAGTATGTCCAACTAGCTGATCAGACCAATATAAGCTTGGAAGTTTTTAGTCCATGTACAAAAAGCTCATGTAAACATTTAGGGTAGATTCTCTACTTTTACACATATTGTCTCTTTTTTAATAATATTGAAAATATCCATAAAATATAGAACAAAAGAGATAGATTTTGTTTTGTTTTTCTTAAAGAAGATAGGATAAGAAAGTCCAATTTCTAGTCTTGGTACTTGATTCTTGGCTACCTTTTGTCCAGGACTTTAAGATTTTCAAAGCACTTTACAAATACTATTTCATTTCATTCTCACAACCCTAGGAGGTAGGTCCATTATTATCCTCTTTTCCAGAAGAGGGAATTGAGATACACAGAAGTTAAATGACTTGCCCAGGATCATACAGCTAGTAGGTATCTAAAGTCAAATTTGAACTGATTCCTGACTCCGGGCCCAGCACATTAATTATTTCACCGCCTAACTGAATCTCTGTGAACCTCAATTCCCTCATCTGTGAAAAGAAGAGGAGGAATTAGATGACTTCTAATGTCCTTTTCAAAAATCATGACTGTTACATGTAATGACATGTCACAACTCTTTGAAATGATGCGAGGTAATCAGGTAAGCAAAAGAACTTGTAAGGATGCGGTTCCCACAAAACAAGAGAAGGGAATTGTAAGGGACCTTTAAATGGGCTGACACAGCACAACAGGAGATTGAGTGGTCCAGAAGTAATCTCTGTGGATATAGGACTTCCCTGTGTGTGGGATCTTGGCCACATTGAGATAGCTTCGTAATGGGTGACTCTTTTGCTGATTGGCTGTGTGTGTGACCTCACAGGCCCTTTATAAGCCCACTGCAGACAGCAGTCGCTCTCTTTAATCTGGCTCCCTGAGCCAAGCTGCTGGATAGCCCAGAGAGGTAAGGATTTTGGTAGTGAACACATGGGTCTTCTGACCAGGTGTTCACTAGGGAACCATCAAGTCAGGGCATTATGTGAGTAGGTATAATAAAGGCTTTTAAGATTACACATGGCTGTTCTTGAGCGTGCTACTGGTTATTAAGCTATAGATTCAAGAGATCGTGGCCAGAGACCTTTGAAGGCCTCAGAGGAGGCGAGCAGGGTAGAATTGACACTGCAAAGGTCAGTGGTCAAAGGTACTCTGTTGGGCCTAGGACAGACTAGTAATTGTAACTGCCAGGAGGGCATGTTACAAGAACTGAACCATAGAAATCAAGAAATATAGTTTATGCTTTACTATTAATTGTAGGTAAGTGGTACAGTGGCTAGAGTTCCAGGCCTTGAGTCAAGAAGATTTATCTTCTTGTCTAGTGTCAGACACTTATTAGCTGTATGACCCTGGAAAATCACGTACCTTGTTTGTCTCAGTTTCCTCATCTGTAAAAGAGCTGGGGAAGGAAATGGTAAACCATTTCAGTATCTTTGCCAAGAAAACCCCAAATGGGGTCATGAAGAGTTGAACATGACTGAAATAACTGAACTATGTTAATTGACTGTATGGTATGACCTTAGGCAGCTCATTTAAATTCTATCTATAAAATGGGAGGGTAGGATTAGATGAGATCTAAATCCCCTTACAGTTTTAGTATTCAAATAGTGTTCTTTGAATGAGCAGTTAACATCAAGATGTAGGTCAATCATTCAAGCAGTACATAAACATTTATTAAGTGCCTACTGTGTTCCTGGCACTGTACTAGGCACTGGGAATACAAAGACAAAATGAATGGTCCCTAATTCCATTGATTTATAGTCTTTCAAAGAAAATTATATGTGTGGGTATATATATATATATATATATATATATATATATATATATATATATATATATGTATGTATGTATGTATATATATATATGTATGTATGTATATGTATACACATACACATACATATATATGTATATAAATATACATATATATATGATTATACATAAATTTTATACAAAATAAGTACAACATCCAAGGGCTCTGATAAAGGTCTCATTTCTAAAATATAGAGAGAATTGACTCACATTTACAAAAATACAAGACATTCTCCAATTGATAAATTGTCAAAGAATTTGAACAGAAAATTTTCAGACAAAGAAATTAAAGACATTTCTATTCATATGAAAAAATACCCTAATCATTATTGATAGAGAAATGTAAATTAAGACAACTCTTGAGGTACCACCTCACAATTCTCAGATTTGCTAAAATGACAGGAAAACGTGATAAATGTTGATGTGGGATAGGGGAAAACTATAACACTAACATATTGTTGGTGGAGTTTTGAACTGATCCAACCATTCTAGAGGGCAATTTAGAACTATGCCTAAAGGGCTATCAAACTGTGCACTCTATGATCCAGCAGTGTCTCTACTAGGTCTGTATCCCAGAGAGATCATAAAAAAGGGAAAACGACCCATATGTGCAAAAATGTTTGTGACAGCCCTTTTTGTAGTGGCAAGAAACTAGAAACTAAATGGATGGCCATCAGCTGAAGAACAGCTGAATAAGTTATGGTGTATGAATGTTATGGAGTATTATTGTTCTGTAAGAAATAACCAACAGAATGACTTCAGAGAGGTCTGGAGAGACTTACAACAACAATTATGTGATGATCAATTCTGATGACATGTTCCTTTCAACAATGAGATGATTCAGGCCAATTCCAATAGACATGAGTTGAAACGAATCATCTACATTCAGAAAGAAGACCATGGAGACTAAATGTGGATCACAACATAGTGTTTTCACCTTTTTTAGTGATTTTTGCTTACTTTCTCATTTTTTTCCCTTTTTGATCTGATTTTTCTTGTGCAGCATGATAAGAAATAAGTTTAGGAAAATTGCACATGTTTAACCTATATTGGATTTTCTGCTGTCTAGGGAAGGGGAGCGAGGGGAAAGGATGGAGAAAAATTTGGAACACAAGGTTTTGCAAGGGTGAACATAGAAAAACTATCTTTGCATGTATTTTGAAAATAAAAAGCTATTATTAAAAATTTTTTAACAAAATAAGTACAAAAATATAAGGGAATTGAGAGGCTAAAACATTAACAGGTGGCAGAGTTAAGAAAAAGTTTGGCACATTGCCTAGCACTATAGTAAGTGCTAAATGTTTGATCACTTGATGTGCAGAAGGTAATATTTAAGCTGAGCTTTAATCATTAAGGATTTTAAGAAGTGAGAAGAGAAATTGTTCCAAGCATGCTAGATAAACTCTGTGAGGCTATGGAATTGGAAGATGGAGTGTTCCAATGTTGCGTTGTGTATGAAGAGCAGTAAGGAAACCAGTTTGGCTGGACTAAAGAATGTGTGATAGAGTAATATCTAATATGGCTGAGAAGGTAAGTCTAAATTAGGTAATTGCTAAATGCAAATATGAAATGCCTAGCAATTGTGGGATGGTAGACTTAAAACTAGGAAAGTCTGCAGAGGCCATTAATCTGACCCTCAAATCAAAATTCTAAGAGCAGTTTTCTGAAGGTCCCACATATTAGAAGCAGAGGTAGGATGCCAGTTAAGGTTCTTGACTCTTAATCCAATACTTTTTTCCACAACACTGTGCTGCTGCCTTCTCTACATTGCCAAATGTTTCATTTTTTAATGGTTCCTATATTTTGATCATTCTTGTTATAAGTGTAATCCAAATCTTAACTAAGATGGATTGACAAAGGCCAGTTGTATGTATGCTGCTTATATGTTGTGGACTGTGATTCCAGACTGGTGGAGAGAACATGATACCATCCTACATGACTGTGTGAGGGTCAGAATTAGAGCAAGAGCTTTGGAAAGAAGCATTCTACAAATTGCACATATTTAACATATATTGGATTGTTTGCCATCTAGGGAAGGGGGGGGGGAGAAAGGAAAGAGGAAAAAAATGGAACACAAGGTTTTTTATAAGTGTGAGTGTTAAAAATTATCTATGCATATGTTTTGAAAATAAAATTTAATTTAAAAAAGAAGCATTCTTTATATATATATAAAGCCATTGAACTTTAACTGTTGCTATCAGTTTGGATAAATGGGTTTACTGTTCACTTTTTTTTATTAATTATAGTTTTTATTTACCAGATATATGCATGGGAAATTTTACAGCATTGACAATTGCAAACCTTTTTTTCCAATTTTTCCCCTCTTTCCCCCGCCCCCAGATGGCAGGTTGACCAATATACTTACTGTTCACTTTTTATGAAGGTCTTCATGTAACTAACATTTGGTGGGAAAGGATCAGTCAGCCAATAAACATTTATTAAGTCTAACTACTGGCAGGAACTGTGCTAATAAATCCTAGAGATAAGGTAAAAAGACAATCCTGCTCTCAAGTAATTTACAATTTAACAAATGGAGTAATATGCAAATAAGAATGCACAAATAAGCTACAATTTGGATAAATTGGCAACAATCAACATTGGGAAAGTCTTAGAAGTAAGAGGGATTGGATAAGAAAGGCTTCCTGTAGAAGATGAGCTTTCCAAGGAAGTCATAGAAAGCAGGAGACAGTAATAAAGAAAAAAAAAAAAAAAATGGGGAAGAACCAAAGAAAATGCTCAGTCAGAAAGTAGAATGTTTTAGTCAAGGAACAGCAACTGGGCCACTATCAATACATCACAAAATAAGTAGAGCGTGGTATAAGTATAAACAGATTGAAAGGGATTTAAATGTCAAGTATTTAATGCAGAAGGTAATAGGGTGCCAATGGTATTTATTGATTACAGAGGTGACATGGTCAGATATGTACTTTAGGAAATTAGCTAAGTAGAGGATGGACTGGAGAGGTGTAGCAAGGAGACTAAGCAGCAAGCTATTGCACTAATCATAAAGTGATGAAGGAAAGTATGGCAGGCTAGTGACCATCAAGCAGGGATGAAAGCTTGAGTTATCCTTCTCATATAAGTAAGAACAATTAAGGATGCCAGTATCTTTGAAGGTTTTTCACCTAAAGACATCATACTCATGGACCAATAATATTTAGGGGACAGATAGATACAGTTATTATTCTCAAAGGAGAATGGAAGAGCTTGCCCCATAGCCCCTTCTCCTGCTCCCAAGTCAAGAATCATAGTGTCTCTTGAAGAATAATGAGCAAGAGGCATTTATCTATATCTTCCCAAAACCAACTATTTCAGCAGTTAGACATCTTCCCCCTCCCACCTATGTCTCTGCCATATGTATATATACCTCTAACATGAGCAGAAATCACCTTGAAAAAAATGTTATGTTCATCATTAACATTTAGGTCCAGACTGGTGGAGTTATGTGGAAATATTTATTCCTATCATTGTCAAAAGAAAACAAACAATGAGGAGGAATTGATCGAATACTGGACCAAAATTTGGAAGAACTGAATGCAACTTTATTTTTTTTCATCAACTAGTACTATAACTTCACCCAAGTCATTTATTTTCTCCAGATCTAAGTTTAGCCTATCTACAAAAATGAGGGAACTCACTTAGATGAGAGCTAAAATCACTTCTGACAATAGTCTATATATTCTATAATAGTGAAATTGCAGGATTTGGGAGCATATTTGATAGGAGACAGAGAAGTATATATTGGAGCACGAAGTACATTAAGGTACCATACCATGGAACCACCAGTTATAGCAAATGGAAAAATACTGAAAGTTGAAGATAAATTCATTTACCTTGCTAACATACTTTCCAGGGATATACATATAGATAATGAGGTTGATCCATGTATTGCCAGTTAGCTCAGTGTTTGGGAGGCTCTGAAGGAAAGTGTAAAAGAGAAGAGGTATTAGATTAACTACCAAATTGAAGGTCCACAGAGTCATTGTGCTGACCTCATTGTTATATGCCTGTGAAACCTGAATAGTACACCAGCATCACCCCAAGAAACCAAATCACTTTCATTTTAATTGTCTTAGGAAGATTCTTAGGAAGATCACCTGGTAGGATAAGGTAGCAGACACTAAAGCCCTTTCTCAAACTAAACTGTCAAGCATTCAAACTATCCTGCAGAAAGCACAACTTTGATGAACTGCCATGTTGTTCAAATGCCAAATATATGTTTGCCTTAAAAAATACTATTTTACAACAAATTCACATAAGGTGGGCTCAACTGGAGGTCAGAAGTGACACAGGGACACATTCAAAGTTTCTCTGAAGGACTTGAACATTGATTGAGTGACATAGGAGACACTGGCACAAGACCATACAGCATAGCGTGCCTGAATCCAAGAAGGAGCTGTGCTCTATGAATGAAGCAGAATTGCAGTAGTTCAAAAGAAATGTGAGATGCACAAATTTTAAAACATCTCCACTCCAACTGTTCATATAGATCATTTGTGCTGGACCTGTGGGAGAGCATTCCAAGATCACATTGATTTAATCAGCTGTAGTCTCACACACAATATTTTGACTTCCACATAGTGATGTCATTTTCTTCAAGAACAAAGAACAGCAATTAACATCAGGGTAGGATGGGTTTCTAAATGGCTGAAGTAAACAGTACAGAATGTGCAGGCTGAAGGATCCTAAGATCCTTATTTCTCCTCCCAGTTTAGCTTCTGGTTTTGATTCTATCTCTAATTGGGTGTGTAAACTTGGCTTATAGAGAACCATAAAATCCTAAATCTGGAAAAGAACTCAAAAACTATCATTTAGTCATTCCTATATATGATAATTCTACAGAATTACTTTGGGCCTTAGTTTTCTTCTCCATAAAACAAAGACACTAGTCTAGCTCAGGATGTGGAACATCTAGCTCATGAGTCTCATATGAAATAATTTACTAAAACAATTGCAGATTATGATGAGCCAAAAGCTAGGTACAACAATCTCCCACCACTTGAGTTGATTATTATGTATGACTCTGATCTAGCTGGATATAAGATTCCTTCCAGAATATTCAATCTTCTTACAAATAAACAATTTACCAAAATCAGCATCTCCTCCAACAACCAAATATGTCACTTCTTTTTCCCTTGGTGACTCCCTCTGCTCACTGATTTTTCCTTATAAAATAACAAGGTTGGATTGGCCCCTTACATTTGGCTCCAAATCAATCATTGCTCTGCAGTCAGAAGAGTTTGTCATGAAATCACAAGGTCTCTGCTGCATCAGCTCCTTTTCTAACAGAGTGACTGGGGATGTCCTGACTCCTCCCTTTCCCAAAGAGACTGCTCTCTTTTGCCATTTAACCCATCATGGAAACTGATTTGCATTTTGCTCACTCTAGCAAACTGAGTTTTATATTATCAGCTGGAGACTTCCCAGCAAACCAGAGACAGATTTTAATGCAAAGAATAATTGCATCAGTTACATAAGTCCCATGGCTTTGCTTGGTCATCTCTGTCCTTTTCTCTTTTTCCCTTCAAAGTAAAATAGAAAAATAAATAAGTAAATAAATAAATAAATAATGAAAAAAAGCCAGCCTGGTGCAAGTGGTTTTCAAGTAAGACCTAAATCTGAGATGTAATGGCTGAATGGCCCTGCACAAGCCAATTAACCTCTTAGTTGCCTCAGGCAATTCGTTAAAGCTCTAAATTACAAAAAAGTTGATGATCTACATTAGGAAGTTTTCACTCTGGGAATTGGCTACACTGATAAAATCCCTGGGACAGAACAAAATAAATAAAACAAAACAACCAATAAAAGATCTCTAACACAAGGCCTTATGCAAAACAAGCCTGGACTAAATCCTGTCATATCATTAAAGGAATAAATGAGTGAATTAATGAATGAATTCCGTGTGCCAACTTCTACATAATTAGATAGGACTAAAATGCCAGAATTCCAGAGATGTAAAGACTTTTAAAGGTCATTTAGCACAAGCCCTGCTGGAAGTATGAATTCTCTCTAACAACATCCTAGAGAGATGATAAGCCAACCTCTGCTTAAATATCTCCAGTGACTGGGAGCTTCCTAATTCAGGAAGTGTTCCACTCTATTGTCAGACAACTCTAACTTGCTACTTGTTATATTTCATTTTGAATATAAATTTATCTTTTCCTATTTCTTCCAGATTTATATAAGAAGTCTCCACCATCTTTTATATGGTAATCCTTCAAAAAATTGAATCTACTTTTTGTGGTGGAAATTGGAATTGGAAATTGAGGGCATGCCCATCAGTTGGGGAAATGGATGAACAAGTTGTGATATATGAATGTAATGAAATGTTATTGTGCTATATCAGGGTGAATTTCAGAAAAACCTAGAAAGACTTATATGTCTTTTGGATCTACGTGAAGTCAGCAGAACCAGAACTTTGTCTCCCTTGGCAGTCTCATTCATTTAAAAGTGAATACAACTACAGTATATAATAGATGAAGGGTTTCAGAACTTCCCCTTTACACCATCCTGGACCTGTAAGGCCTACAAATACCTAGTTAGTGACAAAAACTAGTTAAAATCAGTATTTCTCATCTTCTATCTCTCCTCCCTTTCTTGGACATGTGCTCTCATCACTTTAATTTCCTTCTCCTCATTCATTCTTTGGATTGACCCTACACTCAAATGAAATTGCCCTCTCCAAAATGATAAATTATCTAGGCTTTTCTCAATCTTTATCCTTTTTTATCTTTCTTCTGTTTCTGACCCTACTGAGCATTCTATTGCTTATTAAAGATAAAGAGCCTAGAAGAGAAAATAGACAATAGCAGTTGAACAAATTGAGAAGCTGTGGCAGCACATCCTGTAGAACTACTTTGTTTTTCTTGTTGTTGTTGTTTGTCTCTCATTCTCAAGAGGATCATAACATCCAGGAGGTGATACCATGCCATGCAAATGAATTGGATTTGAGTGAGAGAGGGCTGTGGAAAGTCACCGGCCTTACTTTCTCCTCCAGCACCATCTGGATCCACTGGCAAGATACAGATCAAGATGACTGGAGATGACCCTGCACTCTGTGGGAGATCTTGGCATTTTTATGCTATGGTCTTTAATAAGTATCAATTTGATTGAGTTTGACTTAATTATGATTGAAGCTAGATAAGAAATGAGTTAGAGAAAGACCCCATTTACCAAGTCAAAAAAGAAAGAGAGAGAGAGAGAGAGAGAGAGAGAGAGAGAGAGAGAGAGAGAGAGAGAGAGAGAGTCTTTATCTGAACCAAGAGCTAAAATAAGCAGAGTTTTGGGGGTGATATTTATGGGGTTCACCCATCCTATTGATATTGCAGAACTGTATCTTGGGAAGAACAGAAACAAAATAAATCACAATAGAATTCTTTGTGTTAGAGCAGTGAAATTATTGCAGAGCAACTTTCCCTGTGTGACCTAGAGAGCCTTAGGGCAATCTTGTGAACCAAGATATGATCCCAGCTGCTCTTGGGCAGTGAGAACACAAAAACAATTTGGAAGATATAACAATATCCCCAAATTAGCAAAAGCCCATCTTGAACCATTGCCTATGCTCATGAAAATACCTACATCAGAGCCCTGGGGAATCTGACACATTCAATTCTCCAAGGTGTCTTTAGCCACACCTCACTGAATAGCAAGGAAATGTTGACAGCAGAAGTATCCACCAAAAATGATAAATGTATATGTTAATATATACACATACATCTATGTGCTTCATTTTTCTTTCTACTTCCACCTTTTTTTCACATTTTACTTCTCAGTTTTACTACTTTAGATAATCCCTTAAACTATTTTTTCTAAAATAGAATTTTCATATTTTAATTTGCTTCATTGCTCTTGGAATTTTTTTCCTGAATGTTCATATATGGATAGTAAATGAACCTGCCTCTAAATTCTGTTCTCCAAGCTAACAACCTCCCCTCCTAATTAAAGCTACACAGCCCCTGGATCTAGTGTAGTGACATATTCAATCCCTATCTCCAGCCTTTGCTTTCAGGCTTACCACAAAGATACAACAGGATTTCATCTTTTATTCTATATACCTTCATTTATTCATTAGTTTTCACTGAATACTCTTCAGACCTACAGAGCTCTTTATGCATATTTGATTTGTATTTCTTCACAATAACACTGTGGAAAATATGCTATAAGTGTTCTTTATCCCCATTTTGAAGATGAGAAAACTAAGACTCTAAGAAACTAGCTGACTTGTCCATCCATATTAAATTCCACTGAGTTTAGTTGTTCTACCTAAATGTACTAAGCTGAGCTACCTTGCAGTCTCTTTTTATCTTTTCCACAAGGACTTCATGAAAGACTGTTACATTTTCTACTCAATTCAGGTACACCGTGCCTCAGGTGTATCTATAGCATTCTCCTGCTCTACCAGCCTGATAACTCAAGTAAAAAAGGAAATGAAGCTAATCTAGCATAATTGGTCAATCTATGTTGGCTCAAAGATTTCCTTTTGCAAGTGCCCACATACTATCCTCTTAATAGTCTGTTCTAGATTTTTGCCAAGAATCAACAACATCAAAATACTATGGCAAATCTACTTATTGAAAATCTTTATAACAATCATTCATTTCCATACCAATAGTGCCTTTTCTATTCATCATGATTCTTCAAAAACAACTAATAGAACTCTCTTCAGTAGCTCTCTCTTGGTTATCCTTCTCTGGTAGCACCTAGTAAGAATCAAGTCTGTTTGAATATGAAAATATATTTAGAAGAATTGCATGTGTTTAACCTATATTGGATTGCTTGCTCTCTTGGGGAAGGGGAAGGGAGGAGAAGAGGAAGAAAAATTTGGGACACATGGTTTTGCAAAGATGAATGATGAAAACTATTTTCCATGTTTTTGGAAAAATAAAATACTATTAAAATAAAAATAATTAATTTAATTAAAAAGAAAAAAGAATCAAGTCTGTAAGGAAAGAGAAGCCTGGGGACTACTTGGAAGCCAACATACTGCCACATGAAAATAAGCCCTCATCCTTTTGCCTTGACATTGGTTCATTTCCATTGTAGATAAAGGAGATTAATCTGGAAGCTCCAATTTTGTGAAGTTCAAAAAGGTCTGGGGAGTGATCTTCCAGTAATCTGAAATTCTGAACTTCAAGGCTAAACTACTGATGCCCCAAGGAGTAAGAAGTGCTGTTAAAACCTAGCCCAGTGGTAGCCAAGTTGAGGACTCTTCCAGCAGCAATGCCCCATTTGGAATGGAACTTAATGAAATCAACATTTTTAAAAACTGGGCCAAGTCTGAACTTTCTCATTCCAGAGATCAAGGTGAGATCAAGGAGAATCTGCCCCAGTGTTGAGAAATGTTTTTGCTTTTGTTGCTATATATTCAAAATAAATACTCCTCATAAAATCTAATATGGCAACAGCAAAAACAATCAAAAATTTGCTATTAACCATTCTCCAACCATATTCCTCAATATCACAAAATCTCAAAGTTATAAAGAAACTCAGAAATCACATAGTCCAACCTTTATCTGACTAAGCACCACCATAACACAACAACTAAGACTTTCATAGAGTTTTAAGGTTTTCAAAGCACTTTACAGGTATTATTGCATTTTGTAATTTTAATAATTCCTTCTACAATATATTTGTCAAGTGATCATCTTTTGGATAGCACTAGACCTTTGATGATCATACCTATAAGCTAAAATTCTACTCTCTTCCTTTTTTTCTCTGACCCAAAAAGCTTTCCAGCTCTAAGATTCTCTGAAATCAATTAAGATGTCACTGAGAAATCAAAGGATTAAGAATGCATCCAAGGTGGCGCAGTAGATAGAGCACCAGCCTTGAATTCAGGAGGACCCCAGTTCAAATCTGATTTCAGACACTTAACACTTCCTAGCTGTGTGACCCTGGACAAGTCACTTAATCCCAGCCTCAGAAGAAAAAATAATAATAATAATAATAAGGTAAGAAAATGCATCCAAGGGAAGTATTTGACATTATCCTACCTTATTCTCTTATTCTACATTTGCCATTTTTGAAGTTTCCAAAGACTTTAATGGAATCCAGGTAAGGAAAGAAGATACTACATAGCATAATGGAAAGAAGGAAAGAAATAATTCTGTACATAAGGCATTGTACAAATGTTATCTCATTTGATCCTCTTAACATCTATAGGAAGTAGGTAACATTATTATCCCAATCTTATTCTTGGGGGAAAGGAAGTAGACAGCAGTTACCTGCCCAGGGATAAACATCTAATAAATGTCTGAGGCTGAATTTGAACTCAAGATTTCCCAACTCTAGGCCTAACACTCTATAAACTGCACCACTTAATTGGTTGTTCTCCTTTGTTCTCAAAAAGGACCAAAATAACATTATTTTATGTTAGGATCAAGTAACAGTATGTCTGACTGTGGGTGATCAGACCAATACAAATTCAGAATGCTCCACCATAGATCAAGCACAAATAGTCCATGTGAATATTTGAGGTAGATTCTCTAAATTTGTGCATCTCGTGTTACTTTTGAGCTATTTCAATTTTGCTTTATTTACAGGACACAGCACCTCTCTGATGAGAGCTTGTCGCGTTGGACAGTCCTGAGCCAGTATCTTCCATGCTGCACAAGCAATTCCATTTCCATGATTTTTTGTTTGCAGATAATTATGCACTCAATGAAGCTTTTGAAGCTTAGATGCAACAAAATATGGATCAATTCTCTGTTGCTTGTGCTAATTTTGGCCTAACAATTAACACCAAGAAAACACAGGTGCTCCATCAGCCAATACCACACCATCCATATGTGGAGCCATCAGTTACAACAAATGGAGAAGTTTTGAATGTAGTGGATGAGTTCACTTACCTTGGCAGAATACTTTCCAGGGATGTACACATGGATAATGAGTTTGACACAAGCATTGCTAGAGCTAGCTCAGTGTTTGGAAGGCTCCAAAAGAAAATACGGGGAAAAAAGAGATATGAGACTGACTACCAAACTGAAGGTCTACAGAGCCATTATTGTACATCTGTGAATCCTGGACAGTATACCAGCACTGTGCTAGAAAACTGAATCACTTCCATTTTAATTATCTTAGGAAGATACTGAAGTTAACCTGGTAGGATAAGGTAGCAGACATTGAAGTCCTTTCTCAAACTAAACACTGAAGTCCTTTCTTGAACTAAACTGCCAAACATTCAAACTTTACTGCAGAGAGTACACTGTTCGAATGTGAAATGTACGCTTGCCAAAAAGACAATTTTATGGAGAATTCATACCAAAGCCTTCCTTAAGAACTGTATTCTTTGGCTTCCTCAGAGGACACAAAGAATCTGAATTCTTTTCCCTGCTTTGTCTTTAGCTTTTTGTGTGACCTTAGTCAAGTAACTTCCAGTCTCTGTAGACTTCATTAGGTTGAATTAATTATTTCTAAGGTCTCTTTCAACTTTATTATTCTATGAGTTCCAGTTGAGTGGCTGCTTATTATGTAGATCAGTTTTACCATGGATCTGCCAATATTACAATCTGCTAAATGAAAATATGGCCAAGTAAAAGGGAATGAAATCTTAAAGGCCACAAGAAAAGGAATGAGCTTATCCTTTGCCATAAATGCCCTCTCTGCTAGTTAGTCATTCTTTTAACCTGTCAGACTTTACTACCAAAATAATAATAGCACCACCAAGCAGCCCACTTTTGTATAGGACTTAATGCATAGAAAGTCTTTTCCTACCTTTTTTCTTCTACTTGTTCCTCATAACCTAAAGGGAATAAATATTATAACTGCTCTTTTCCCCTCTTTACAAATAACCCTGAAATACAGAAAGAAGAAACAAATCCTCCAATGTCACATATTCTGCTAATGAATAAATAATAGTATCCTTCTCAGTGGCAGTATCCATTCCCAAAAAAACTAATGAACTTAATTCAGCAATGAGAACAGAAGTTCAACAAGATTGAGAAAAGGCTCCTGGACACCAGGGAATGTCTTTGCCTTCCAAGAAGGTCCCCCCAAAAATTCATAGTAACTAAACAAGGTCAAAGAATGAGGACAAGGTGAATCCCATGGCTACAGTTTCAGGGAAATAGCTCCAAGTCTCTGAAAGCCAATGGGAAAGTCCAGATAGGGACAGATTTTGCAGGAAACTGCATGATTGGGGATTTATGACCCAAGTTTCCCTCATCTGCACTCCTACAAATATTAATTAAGTTGTTGGCATCAAGACTGTATCCCAATTGCCAGCACATAACCAACTCTGCAGCAGCTCAGAAATCAGCTGGGATTCTCAGGCCAAATCCAATGTCCAGGTTCTTATCATTAAAATGCAGGCTGGCACTCACTCCTTTGCCCATATTCTGTGGAACTGAGTGGGGTGGGGAGGAGAGGCAATATGGAATATTGGAAAGTGTGACTAGAATTATAGCCAGAAAGCCACATTCTGACTGACTATAAACTTATTAGCTGGTTACCTAAAGCAACATCCTTTAACTACTCTATGTCTCAATTTTTCCATTAAGTGAGCATAATAATACCTGCACTCAATTCACAGGATTATTAGAAAGGAGCATTCTGTCAACCATAACAATCTATAGCAATGGAATTTTTACAAAATAAAGAATTTATTTGGGTAATGAATTGTATTATAAGATTGTCTTATCTTCAGTTCCTCTGTTCTCCCTTCCATAAATTTTATTTTTATCTTGTAAATGATATAGATATTTACTTATTTTTTATGTCCTATCCTGTTATACAGAGTGGGTTCCCTGATCCTTAAAGATATACATTAGGAAGCATTACTATATAATGTCAGAATTTTTTTAAATTTGCATTTCTCTAATCAATAGTGATTTGAAGCATTATTTCATGTGATTGTAGATAGCTTTTATCTCTTTGGCTAAAAATTATCTATGTATATATTAGGCATTTAAACATTCAATAATCAGCAGATATCTATGTGTTATACACTGTGCTTGGTGGGGGTTGGGGAGGCAAAGAGTGGAGTAGGAAAGGGGTATAGAGTGAGGTAGATAGGACTTGAATGAAGAAATAAATAAAAGGCCTCTCCTCTCAAGGACATAATAATAATAAAAGCTAACATGAATACAACGCTTTAAGGTTTGCAAAAGTCTTTACATACATTAATTCATTTTAATCTGATAGCAAAACTAGAGATAGATGCTAAAGTTTTTACTATTACCATTTACAAATGAGCAAACTGAGGTTGAGCTTGGTTAAGTGACATTTCCAAAGTCACACACCAGCAAATTTCAGAGGCAGAATTCAAACCCAAGTATTAGTGAGTTCAAGTCAAGCAATCTATCCATTATTCCACTGTTAACAGTGTAGTAGAAGAGATAAGATAAATGCACACATTTGTAATGCATAGTGTGTGAGAGAAGCATGAGCAAGATAGGGAGTAAATGACAAGAAGGAAAAGATCACAAAAAAATTTCATCTTCATTATAAAGTTACCACAAGAAGGTAAATAGGCAGCTCTTCAGTTTGGTTTTTAAATTTCTGGGTTTCTTCTGCTTTGCTTTTATTTTGGTGTGCACACATGGAGAAATTCACACTAACGTATACTACAATATGGTCAAATTTTTCCAGGCATCTAAAACACATGGACATATACCAATGAGATTTAAATTGGCATGCACCCATTTAAAAACAAAACTTATAGAAAAATGAATAAATAAAAGAAGTGGAGTAGACAAAAAAGACTTCAGGCAATTAATTAACCAATATTTATTAAGCACTTGCTTTAGACATGGTGTCAGCCCACCTATTTATTGTTTATTCATTTTTCAGTTTTTTCAGTCCAACTCTTTGTAACCCCTTTGGGGTTTCTTGGCAAAGATGAGGGAGTAATTTGACATTCACTTCCTTGTTTCATTTTACAGAGGAGGAAATTGAGGCAAACATGATTAAGTGACTTGCCCAGGGTCACAAAACTAATAAGTATCTCCAGCAGAATTTGGACTTAGGAAGGTGTCATCCTGCTTCCAGGAATGACAATTTATCCACTGCACCACATAGTGGCTCCATTGGGCACTATGCTAAGAAAAAAAAGGCATGATCCATATGCCCAAGGAACTTAGAATAATCTACTTGGGGAAACTAAATGTAAATACATGAAAAGTTCAATGGCCACACAAAGAGATGAATGATAGTTCAATTCTGCAAAAGAAAAGATAAGTTAATTAATTGCCCAATGAAAAACAGAAGCAAGAAATTTTCTATGGAAAAATGACAAGAATCCATAGGTATTGAACAAAGAATATATAATATTAAAAGCAGCTAGTTACTGACTGAAAGCTAGGCTGACTGCACCAAAACCCAAGGGTCATAGGGAACAATATACAGAGGGAAGTGGTAGCCAGAGAAGGAAGCTTGTCACTCCCTTTTCATGGGCAATGGCAAATGAATTGGTCTAGAGACCTTGTGGTGCAATGGATAGGGTGCTATTCCTGAAATCAGGAAGACTCATCTTTCAATGTTCAAATCTGGCCTCAGACAAATGTAGCTGGGTAACCCTCAGCAAACCACTCACCCCTGTTTTTCTCAGTTTCCTCATGCGTAAAATGAGTTCAAAAATGTCAAACCACTCTAATACCTTTGCCAAGAAACCCCCAAATGAGTTGACAAAGAGTCAGACACGATTGAAAAATTATTGAACAATAATAACTTAACTTGGTGGAAAAAGACTCATGCCTGGAATATCATAATTGAAGGAAACACCTTATTCAGAGGGAACATAATAGATTAAAGGGCAATATAATAATACTATAGATCAAAAAATATTTCCATGCAGAAAATCAAGAACTAAAAATGGAGATGATTTAAGTAAAAATGAATGAAGGAAAAAAAAAGTCAGATTGTGAAGGGGAAAATAGTATACACAACTGGCTAGAGGTAGGAACTAGATAATGAATCTGTTATTAAGATTTCTCTATCTACTTAAAGCAGGGAAGATGAGAAAGTTTAAACTTTGATCATTGATAATTTCACTGTTCAAAAGATGAAAACAGCTACAGGTTAAGATGCTTTCTAAACCTATGAAGAACAAGTATGATCAAAAGAGTGTTGGATTATTCATGTATTAAGAGTGAGTGACTATTGGGTCTATATGCCAAAGAGATCATAAAAAAGGGGAAAGGACCCACATGCATAAAATTGTTTGTAGCAGCCCTTTTTATAGTGGCAAAGAACTGGAAACTGAGTAGATGCCCATCAGTTGAAGAATGGCTAAATAAGTTATGGTATATGGATGTTATAAAATATTATTCTATAAGAAATGATCAGCAGAAAGACTTCAGAAAGGCCTGGAGAGACTTACATGAACTGATGTCAAGTAAAATTGATGTAAATTGTGGCCCCTTTAACCTTGGGAGGGCCTGAAACTGTCTCCCCTCTAATCTGTGAGAGAAGTGTGATTCAGGGTCTCAAGCTCTCCCCTGGGAGGGGCACATCCTTCAGTCCATAAGGGAAACACCCTAAGTAATATCATTCAATTGGAGATCTTGGCCAGGGACATAATCACCACCCTCTATTGAATTGAATATTAAGTCCCTCACAACAGCTCCCAGTGTCTCAAACTTCCAATTAAGTGATCTCATTCAACTGGAAATCTCATAGTTAATAGTCCTCTATTGAGCGACTCAAACTGCTCCCCAGCCCCAGGCCAAGATTTACCTGATATAATCAAGGGCTGGTCAACCTATCTAAGTCCTAACAGGTCTTTGACCACTGGTGAAGATATTTTCTTCTCAGTATAACCCCAACCTTTGCTATATTCCCTGCTCACTAAGAAGTCTGTCTTCCTAGCAAGCTGGCTTCTTAGTGTAAATTAAATCCATCCTTTGCCACAAACCTCATGCCTGTATTCATTGGGGTTTGCAAATTCTTTCACAAAGCCTGCCTCCGGCCAAGGGGATCCCATTGCTGTTAAGGGATCTCTTTCTCTTTATTCTCAGACTTCATCATTCGCACCTCATCAAAGTGAGTAGAATCAGAAGAACATTTTACACAGCAGCAACAAGAGTTGTAATAATCAACTCTTTTCAACAATGAGGTGATTCATACTAATTCCAATAGACTTGTGAGGGAGAAACTCAATTGCATCCAGAGAGATCCATGGGGACTGAATGTGGATCACAACATAATATTTTCACGTTTTTTGTTGTTGTTTTCTTAATTGTTTTTTCCTCTCATTTTTTTCTCCTTCTTTATCTGATTTTTCTTGGGCCACATGATGAATGTGGAAACATGTTTAGGAAATTGTATATCTTTAGGCTATATCGGATTATTTGCTATCTGGGGAAGCAAGGAGGAGGAATGAGGGAAAAATGTGGAAAATGAGGTTTTGCAAGGGTGAATGTTGAAGACTACCTTTGCATATATTTTGAAAAATAAAAATTATTGTAAAAGCAAAAAAAAAAAAGTGAGCAATAGGAATAACATCCAAGAAAAGCAAAAAGAATCTGAAGAAAAATTCCATGGTGTAGATTTTACAGGGAATTTAGTCCAAGACAAGACTAGAATCATTGGCATAGAATGAGAAGTAAAGAACAAGGAAAAGGTAAACATAACATTGAAGGCATTTTGGAGTTTCACCCAGAACCAAAGGATCTGGATTCACATGGATCTCATTCAACCCTGGGAGCTTGACCTAATGATACACTTCCCCATCTTAAAGTAAAATTCCAAGGAAATCATTGAGTAAAGTGATTGTTTTTCTATTATATTAATAATTAATTATTAAATTGGAATTAAGGCTTTTTCCTTTTCATTTCCTCACTGAGTAGATCATTGTGGGTCATTCAACCAGTCCCTGAAGGACAAGGCTAATAGATGAGATTGGCCAAATCTTTAAATTATATGCTTCATGATCTTGGGAAGACTCCACCCACCTTGGGATCTTTTGTTTACAGTATAAACAGAATCTAATCTAGGTGCATTCCGAACCTAAAGTATTGAGCCTATGCCCTTGCACTCCTCCACTGATGTCCAAGAGAACTCAGCACATGAAGGAGATACTCAGAGTGGTCTGGATAGAGATGGATTCGTTTGTCCCAAGTGATGGAGATGACTGAGTCTCATGATCATGTCATGTCCTCAGTGGGCAGAGTTGAAGACTTTTAACATTAGCACACTTCCACATAAATGTGTCTAGTCCTTAATTAACTATTCACCATCAGGATTGATTTTCATCTTCAGGTACACTTCCTTTTTTCCAAAGGTATTTAAGCATTCAGTGATCTTTATAATGAGATTGTTAAGAGAGATCAAAGACTATCAATTTATTGATTATTATCTAATCTAATTAATACATTGATCATTACTTACCCAGAAACTTTGTCTCTCAGGATTTTTATTTATCACACTATTAAAACAACATGATAACAGACAACATGATAACAGTAGAAAGAGCATTAGATGTGGAATGAAAGGCACCAGATTCAAGTCCTGATTTTGTCACTGGCTATATAACCCAAGACAAGTCACTTAATTTCTCTAAGCCTCAGTTTCCACATCAGTAAAATGAAGGAATTAGAGCAGACAATTTCAAAGATTCCTTCCAATTCCATATCTATGAGCTTAAAACTTGATAGGGCTCAGAACAAGTAAGGAAAGTTTAGTTATCAAAATAGAATTTGGAGGATCCTTGGGAGAAAGTGACTGTTCCATATTGTAATTCATGATTGCTAAAGAGAAGAATCCTGTATATAGTCTGAATCATATCTTAAGCACTGAGAGAATGGATTTCAAAAAGTTCAAATAATGGATAAGTAAGATCCCATACCCCAAAATTGTTGAGGGAAAGTCAGTTCATAGGGTATGAGGGCCCCTCAAGAAGAAAATTCAAGGGACACAACAATCATTCTGATGAGAAAGAAGAGGAGGAACTAAATAATTCACATTTATATAAGTGTTTTAAAGTTTGAAAAATACTTTCTTCATAACCCTGTGTATTAGGTAATCTAAGTATTGTTATCCCCAATCACTGATGAGAAAACAGCTCTGAGAGGTTGTGAGTCCGTAGTAGGAATTAAAGTCACATCTCATTTTGCTAAAACTAGCACACTTTTAAATTATGTTAACCTTCTTCCCTGAAGAGATGTATATGAGTATACAGGGAACATGTCAACCAACTTGGATGAAAAAAAGCATGTAAAAAGGAAGGAAGCAAGAAATGGTAACTGAATCATAGAAAAGACCTTAGTGACCATCAAATCCAAAACATATGAAAAAGGACTCCCTGCAATTGCACAGCTTATAGCATAGAAAAATGCCTTTGGAGATGTCCAATAATACATAGGATGCAGCAAGAATTATTGCAAATTATTATTGCCTCCAGACAGATTAGTAAAATATTCATGAGCTAGATGTTTGTTAGAAAAATTTATATACCTAATAAGTGATCATCCAACTTCTTCTTGAAGACCTCCAAGGCAGAGGAACCTATCACCATTAAAGGTAACCTATTCTACTTTTGGCTAGCTCTAATTGTATGGAAATTTTTCTTTAAATCAAAGCCTAATTTTCCCTCCTTATAACTTCCACCTGTGGTTACTTGATTCTGTCCTTTGGGACACAGAGATAAATCTAATCCCTTCAAATGACAGTCCTGTAATTACTTAAAGATAACTGTCATAACCCTGTGAGTCATCTCTTCTCCACACTAAACATACCCAGTCCCCTCAAAGTGATTGAATACAAAGGAGAGTACTACAAGCCTATGACAATAAATCCAAGAACACTATTGCCCAAAGCTTGCTAATATAGCAATTAATAATACAGGAAGGAGCTAAGATCCAAGCATAGAACTCACTTTTAAGTTTAATTGGTATTATTACCACTTTCTCCATTACTTTCTTGGATCTTAACAATTAACAAACAATAAATCAATTCCAATATAAAGCTTTTGCTAATTTACAAAGTATAAATGCTTGCACAGAAAAGTTAACAGTTAGTTCCTGAGATCCAGTTCAAGCTGATTTTAGCATACTCCTAAAGAACACAGAGATTAAGTGACTTGCTCAGGAACTCATACCCAGTGAGCAACAGAGGAAAGATCTGAACCCAAATCTTCCTGACTCCATGCTATTACTTCATGCAGATAAGAAAAACAATTTTTAAGATTTTTTAAATCTATATTGAAGATAAAAGGAAAATCAACAAAGTAATAAAAGTAATGCTAAAGTTAATCAGTGATGAAAAGAAAGCAAAACTACACAATTTTCATTTAACATATTTTTTTTTTTTCCAAGACCAAGTTTGGTTTTTAGGTAAAATAATTCCAATATTCATTTTATATAAGAAGATGGAAGGGGTAATCAGGGGTGGAGCCAAGATGGCGGAGAAGACACATGCAACTTTCTAAGCTCCTCTCATGCCCTCATGACCAATCTTTGAATTTAGCCTCAAAAATAGCACTTGATTGGTTAAATTCATGAAGATTAAAGGTACAATGACTTACCAGCTGAAGATAATCTAGAGGACTGAGAGAGCAGGTTTGTCCTGAGGGGCAGGAATAGGCCAATGGCAAGCAGGGAGATAGGAAAGACTGGGGTCCTCAGCGGACCAGGGACTGGGGTAGCCTCTGTGGCTAGAAGAGTAGTGGAAACGACTTTGCCACAGGATGACTGCTTTGCCTTGATTGTAAAGCAGTGGACCAACAGAGAGATTAGAGCCAAAGGTATAGGGTACTCTAAAAATGCCAGACCCTAACAGGATCTGGCTATACCCACCCCAATCTGGAACTGATTCAGCATAGACCAATGCAACTGTGCAGCTGTACTCTGAAGCACACCCAGGGCAACTGCAAATCTACACTGGCAGCGGGGTGCAACCCGGGGCAGCCTCTAATCTGCACAGTGGGGGGCTCAGTCTGGGGCAACAGAACTTCTGCAGTGTGACTGTGCTTCGGGGCAGAGACACTTCTGGTCTGTGCAGGGCTATTCACTGGTCAGCTGCTAATACCCACAGTCCCAGAGCAGACTTTGGATTGGGGTAGTGACACTTTCACTGCTCAGCCTCTTCCCTCAGGGGAGTCACTAATCCACACAGCAGGGGTTCTTCACAGGGCACCTCTGTTGCTCGGCCATGCAGAACTGAATCACTTCTGGTGGGTAACTATTTCCCAAAGCCACTCACACACCTGGCCACTCTTTGTAACCAATTGGCAGGCTGTCCATACACCTATTCCTGTGTTGCAGAGGAAGCTGGTAACCTCCTGGCCCCAAAGGCAGACCCTACAGGCTTTAAAAAATGAGTAAAAAAATCAAAAGGATGATCAGTAGCTTCTATACAGAAAGAGAGCAGGTTTTCAACCCCAAAGAGACTAATAGCAGACAGTCTCCAGACAATTGTTGGTCCCCAACACAAAAGGCTCTCCTAGAAAAGACTATTAAAAACCTTAAAAGAGAACAAGAAGAAAAATGGGGAAAGAAAAGAGAAACTATGCAAAAGAGTAACAACTTCCTGAAATGTGAATTGGAAACAGTAAAACAACTCCCAGGAAGTGCAAGGAAACAAAATTTGTAAATTGGAAAAGGTAAAGAACTCCCAGGAAAGTAGGATTTGTGAATTAGGAAAAGAAAATAACTCACTAAAAAAATTAGTGAAATGGAAAAAAATTCCATAGAGCAAAACAACTCATTTTAAAACTCAATTTGACATATACAAAAAGAAGTTTAAAAAGCTATTGAAGAAAATAACTCATTAAAAATCAGAACTGAACAAATAGAAACAAATTGAGACACCAAGAATCAGTCGAGCAAAATCAAAAAAATTAAAAAATAGAAAGAAACAGTAAATATCTACTTGGAAAAACAACAGACTTGGAAAATAGATCTAGAAGAGATAGTCTGAGCATTATTGGACTTTCCAAAAATTATGATGAAAAAAAGAGCCTAGATACTATTTTACAGGAAATCATCAAAGATAACTGCCCAGAGGTAACAGAACCAGAAGGGAAAATAGGCATTGAAAGAATTCATTGAACACTTTCTGAAAAAAGACCCTAAAAAAATCCACAGAATATTGTGGCCAAATTTCAGAACTATCAGACTAAGGAAAAAATATTACAAGCAGCCAGGAAAAAAACAATTCAAATACTGAGGAGCCACAATAAAGATCACTCAAGATCTAGCTGCTTCCACATTAAAAGATTGAAGGGCCTGGATATTCCAAAGGGCAAAATGCAGCCAAACATAAACTATCCAGGTAAGCTGAGTATTTTCTTCCAGGGAAGAAGATGGACATTTAATGAAACAGATTAATTCCATTTCTTTCTAAGGAAAAAAACAGATCTAAACAAAAAAAATCAGATCTCCAACCATAGGACTCAAGAGAAGCAGAAAAAGGTAAAAGGAACTCTTGAGAACTGTATGTGTTATGTATATAAAGACTACATTTATAATTTGATTTTATTGATATAACATAAAAAGGGAAGCAGAAATGGAAAGGGGATAGTGTCAGAAAAATGGAAAGGAGAGATAAAAAGAGGGAAACTACATCCCTCGAAGAGGCAAAGAAAACCTATCATATCTGAGGGAAGTTAGAGAGGGGGAGGAACAGTGTGTGAATCTTACTCAAAGAGAAAATAATTGACATATTTGTTTTACAGAGAATTCTCTCTCACCTCATTAAAAAGTGGGAGAGGAAAAGGGAAAAGGAAAAGAGTAATAAGAGAAGGGTACAAGAAAGGGGAAGGGATTTAAAGTAGGAAGGAGGGATACTAAAGAGGGAGGGCTGTGTGACACAAGTGAGACCCATAAGTTTAATACTGGGGAAGCTGTTCGGGGGGGGGGGGGGGGGGCAAGGAAAACAACCATAATCTGGGGATAATATGATGGCAGGAAATACAGAATTAGTAATTTTAACTATAAATGTGAATGGGATGAGCTCTCCTATTAAGCAGAGGCAGATAGCAGACTGGATCAAAAGTCAGAACCCTATAATATGTGGTTTGCAGGAAACACATTTAAAGCAGGAAGATACATACAGAGTAAAGGTAAAAGGCTGGAGCAGAATCTATTGTGCTTCAAATGAAGTCAAAAAAGCAGGGATAGCCATCCTTATCTCAGATCAAGCAAAAGCAAAAATTGATCTAATTAAAAGAGATAAGGAAGGAAACAATATCCTGCTAAAGGGTAGCATACACAATGAACCAATATCAATACTAAGCAAATATGCACCAAGTGGTATAGCATCTAACTTCCTAAAGGAGAAGTTAAGAGAGTTGCAAGAAGAAATAGACAGCAAAACTATAAGAGTGGGAGATCTCAACCTTGGACTCTCAGAATTAGATAAATCAAACCACAAAACAAATAAGATAGAAATTAAAGAGATAAATAGAATATTAGAAAAATTCGGTATGATAGATCTTTGGAGAAACCTGAATGGTAATAGAAAGGAGTATACGTTCTTCTCAGCAGTTCATGGAACCTATACAAAAATTGACATAAAGACCTCAAAATTAAATGCAGGAAGGCAGAAATAGTAAATGCTTTCTTTTCAGATCACTATGCAATAAATACTACATTCAACAAAAAGTTAGGAGTAAATAGACCAAAATAATTGGAAACTAAATAATATCATATTAAAGAATGATTGGGTGAAACAGCAAATTATAGACACAATTAATAATTTCACTCAAACTAATGACAATGATGAGACATTATACCAAAATCTGTGGGATGCAACCAAAACAGTAATAAGGGGAAATTTTATATCTTCAGAGGCTTACTTGAATAAAACAGAGAAAGAGAAGATCAATGAATTGGGCTTGCAACTTAAAAAGCTAGAAAAAGACCAAATTAAAAAAACCCAATCAAATATTAAACTTGAAATTCTAAAATTAAAAGGAGAAATTAATAATATTGAAACTAAAATTAATAAATAAAACTAAGATTTGGTTTTATGAAAAATCAATAAAATAGATAAACCTTTGGTAAATCTGATCAGAAAAAGGAAAGAAGAAAATCAAATTGTTAATGTTAAAAATGAAAAGGGTTAACTTTCCACCAATGAAGAGGAAATTATTGCAATAATATGAAGTTACTTTGCCCAACTTTATACCAATAAATTTGATAAACTAAGTGAAATGGACGACTATCTCCAAAAATATAGGCTTCCCAGATTAATAGAGGGGGAAGTAAATTGCTTAAATAGTTCCATTTCAGAAAAAGAAATAGAACAAGCTATTAATCAACTCCCTAAGAAAAAATCCCAGGACTAGATGGATTTACATGTGAATTCTACCAAACATTTAAAGAAAAATTAGCCCCAATGTTATATAAACTATTTGAAAAAATAGGGAATGAAGGACTCCTACCAAATTCCTTTTATGACACAGACATAGTACTGATACCTAAACCAGGTAGGTTGAAAATGGAGAAAGAAAATATAGACCAATCTCCTTAGTGAATATTGATGCTAAAATCTTAAATAAGATATTAGCAAAAAAACTACAGAAAATCATCCCCAGGATAATACACCATGATCAAGTAGGATTTATACCAGGAATGCAGGGCTGGTTTAATATTAGAAAATTATTAGTATAATTGATCATGTTAATAACCAAATTAACAAAAAACATATGATCATCTCAATAGATGCAGAAAAAGAATTTGATAAAATCCAACATCCATTCCTATTAAAAACACTTGAGAGATAGGAATAAATGGACTTTACCTTAAAATAATCAGTAGCATCTATTTAAAATCAACAGTTAGTATGTAATGGGGATAAACTGGAACCATTCCCAATAAGTTCAGGAATGAAACAAGTTTGCCCACTATCACCATTACTATTCAGTATTGTATTAGAAATGCTACCTTTGGCAGTAAGAGTTGAGAAAGAAATTAAAGGAATTAGAATAGGTAATGAGGAAACCAAACTATCACTCTTTGCAGATGATATGATGGTATACTTAGAGAACCCCAGATATTCTACTAAAAAAGCTATTAGAAATAATCCACACCTTTAGCAAAGTTGCAGGATACAAAATAAACCCACATAAATCATCAGCATTCTTATATATCACTAACAAAACCCAACAGTTAGATCTACAAAGAGAAGTTCCATTAAAAGTAACTACTGATACTATAAAACATTTAGGAATCTATCTGCTAGGGAAAAATCAGAAACTATATGAGCAAAATTATAAAATACCTTCCACACAAATAAAGTCAGATCTAACCAATTGGAAAAATATTAAATGCTCTTGGATTAGGTGAGCAAATATAATAAAGATGACAATACTACCTAAACTAATCTATTTATTTAGCGTTATACCAATCAGACTCCCAATAAACTATTTTAATGGCCTAGAAAAAATAACAACAAAATTCATATGGAAAAACAAAAGGTTGAGAATTTCAAGGGAATTAATGAAAAAAAAAATGAAGGTGGCCTAACTATATCAGATCTAAAATTATATTATAAAGCAGTGGTTACCAAAATTATATGGTGTTGGTTAAGAAATAGACTAGTTGATCAGTGGAATAGCTTAGGTTCAAAAGAAAAAAACAGCCAATAACTTCAGTAATCTAGTGTTTGACAAACCCAAAGACCCTAGCTTTTGGGATAAGAGCTCACTGTTTGACAAAAATTGCTGGGAAAATTGGAAATTAGTATGGCAGAAACTAAGCATTGACCCACACTTAACACCATACACCAAGATCAGGTCAAAATGGGTTCATGACCAAGGCATAAAGAATGAGATTATAAATAAATTAGAAGAGCATAGAACTGTTTACCTCTCAGACCTGTGGAAAAGGAAGGAATTTATGACCAAAGAAAAAATAGAGGTCATTTTTGATCACAAAACAGAAAAATTTGACTATATCAAATTAAAAAATTTTTGTACAAACAAAATTAATGCAGACAAGATTAGAAGGGGAGTAATAAATGGGAAAACATTTTTACAATCAAAAGTTCTGATAAAGACCTCATTTCCAAAATATGTAGAGAATTGACTCTAATTTATAAGAAATCAAGCCATTCTCCACTTGATAAATGATCAAAGGATATGAACAGACAATTCTCAGACAAAGAAATTGAAACTATTTCTAGCCATATGAAAAAATGCTCCAAGTCATTATTAATCAGAAAAATGCAAATTAAGACAACTCTGAGATACCACTACACACCTGCCAGATTGGCTAAAATGACAGGAAAAAATAATGCAGAATTTTGGGAGGGGATGTGGGAAAATTGGGACACTGATACATTGTTGGTGGAATTGTGAATACATCCAGCCATCCTGGAGAGCAATTTGGAACTATGCTCAAAGAGTTATCAAACTGTGCATACCCTTTGATCCAGCAACGTTACTATTGGACTTATATCCCAAAGAGATTTTAAAGAAGGGAAAGGGACCCATATGTGCAACAATGTTTGTGGCAGCTCTCTTTGTAGTGGCCAGAAATGGGAAACTGAGTGGATGCCCATCAATTGGAGAATGGCTGAATAAATTGTGGCATATGAATATTATGGAATATTATTGTTCTGTAAGAAATGACCAACAGGATGATTTCAGAAAGGCCTGGAGAGACTTACATGAACTGATGCTGAGTGAAATGAGCAGGACCAGGAGATCATTATATACTTGAACAACAATACTATATGATGATCAATTCTGATGGATGTGGCCATTTTCAACAATGAGATGAACCAAATCAGCTCCAGTAGAGCAGTAATGAACTGAACCAGCTACACCTAGTCAAAACTCTGGGAGTTGACTATGAACCACTACATAGAATTCCCAATCCCTATATCTTTGTTTGCCTACATTTTTTATTTCCTTCACAGGCTAATTGTATGCTGTTTCAAAGTCCAATTCTTTTTGTACGGCAAAATAACTTTTTGGACATGTATACATATTTTGTATTTAACTTATATTTTAACATATTTAACATTTATTGGTCAACCTGCCATCTGGGAGGAAGGAGTGGGGGCAAGAAGGGGAAAAGTTGAAACAAAAGGTTTTGCGATTGTCAAAGCTGGAAAATTATCTGTGCATAAAATTTTTGTAAAAATTAATTAATTTCTTAAAAAAGAAGACAGAAGGAAGGAAGAGAGGGAGGGAGGAAGGGAGGAAGGAGTAGCCACATCCTGATAAACCATCTTGGAAGGTAGGCTAAACCAGGTTGGGGTAACCAACCAGCCTTGAACCTGTCAGTGAATTGGAGAATGTCTACCCTAAAAACAGATGAAGACCTTTTCCCTGGTGGAATGGGAAGATGAAAACAATTTGATCCAACAGTCATAAAGGCAGCTGAAGCAGATGCCATGGAATACTTAGAGCATGATCAGACATCAAAGACTCCAAGATCATCCACTGCATCTTAGACCACCACTAGTCATCCTGATTTTTGTCCTGCTGTGGGACTTTATTACAAACTATGGAAGAGAGAATGAGGCTGATGACTTTGTGCAGCTCCGCCTTACTTAAATACATTTCATGCACATCATCCAGTTATGTCATAGGTCTTCTTTGAAAAATAAAGGACAAATAACAACAGCTGTGTAACCTTGAATAAATCTAAATCTCTGCTAGCTTCAGTTTCCTTAGCTGTAAGTAAAATGGTTATAATAATAACAGTTATTTCCCTTGCTGTGAGATTAGAGTTATTGCAGGCTACATCAACTTCCTTGATTTCCAAGTCCAATGTTTTGGTTTGTTTGGGTTTTTTCTTAAAATTAAGAGAAAGGAGTGTTCCTGAATCCTTACTTTCTCTGCTTTAAGTGCTTTTTCACTCAAAACTAAACCACAAAGGGTCACAATGAAAATGCATTTGAAGTCCACAAAACTTGTTCTTGAAGCATTTCAAAAAAGAGATCCAAAGCCAGCCAAAAAGCACAAAGCATCCAGCCAGGAAACTGGGCAATTCATCAGGACTGGCAGACAATTCTCCGCTGGGAACAGAGCAGTCCACCCAAAAGATGACATCATGGGGTAGAATGAGTCCTCAGCAAGCAAAGAGCCAAAAGGCATCAGAGCAAAATTGGAGATGAAAAAAAGCTGAAAGGCATATGTTTTCTCAAAAACAAATTAGAGTCTTCATGGACAGAAAAATCAGGATCTGAAGCCAGCCCAACGTCCAATTATAATAGTCACTCATATTTATACAACACTTTGCCAAATAAAATTAAGAGGAGAGACCTCTGTCAGGTAATGGAATGGACCAGATTTGGAGTCTGTAGAAGACTTTTGATAAATCTCAGCTCCGCTGTATAATCATTCTGAAACAATGGACCCTAACCCTTTAAACGCCATAGTCAAATTTTCCCAATCTGTAAAATGGGAATGAAAACAAAGTACAATGGAAAAACTGTCTAATTTGTAATCAGAAGTTGCTGTTGCTGTTCTATCATTTTTCATTTCTGACTCTTCATGATCCCATTTGGAGATTTTTCTTGACAGAGATACTGGTGTGATTTCATATTTCCTTTTTCAGTTTATTTTATAGATAAGGAAACTGAGGCAAACAGAGTTAGGGTGTCTTGGCCAGAGTCACATAACTAGTATATGAAGCCAGTCCAAAGTACAAATCCGGGTTCTACCATTTCCTATTTGTATGATTTTACACAAGTTTAAAGCCTAGGAATAATAATGACCCCTATCTGTCAGACTAATTATTAGGATTAAATGATATAACTATAAACTACTTACTTAGCACTGTGGCTGGCATATAGTAAGCCCTACATAAATGATATTATTATTATTAATTACCTGATCCACATACCTTCTAGGGTTGTTTTAATTATGTAATGAGACAATGTCTATAAAGTACTTTATAAGCCATAAAGAAAAATAGTGAATTGTAGTGGATAGAAAGATGGGCTTTGGAGTCAGGAAGGTCTAGATTAAAATCCTATTTCTAATGAATACTGGCCCACGACTGTGGACAAGACACTCATGTTTCAGTAACCAGACAGCTTTGCAAGACAATAAGTAATGGATGAGTTTCTGATTTTATACTAGAAAGTTCCCCACAACAATAAAATGACAAGTGAAGACCCAAGGGAAAAAAAGCCACAAAACACTATACAGATGTCAACTAATAGAATTATTCTAGAAAAACACTCTTTTTTTTAAAACATATTTCCATTTGAATCACATTGGGAGAGAAAAATCAGAACAAAGGGGAAAAACTACAAGAAAAAAAAACAGAAGAAAAAAAAGTATTTGTAACGTGTTGATTTACATTCGGTCTCTATCTTCTTTCTTTCTGGATGAGGGTAGCATTTTCCATCCAAAATTTATTAGGATTGCTTTGTATCACTGAATTTCTAGGAAGAACCAAATCTATCATAGTTGATCATCACACAATCTTATTGTTGCTGTGTACAATATTTTCTTGGTTCTGTTTGTTTCACTCTTGTAAATCTTTCTAAGCCTTTCTAAAATCAGCCTGTTCATAATATTACATTATTTTGATATACCATAACTTATTTAACCATTCCCCAATTGATGGTCTAGCCTCTATTTTAAAAAGTCTGGTTATCATTGCCATCTGATTATCCTGGCTTCCTGTCCCTCAGCCTCAGTAGGATAGCACCTGTCCTTCCTTAATCTTCCCTTTATCTCCAAGCTCCATATTTCTTTTCATTAATTTCTCCCTCATTGAATATAACAATCAGAGAACTCCTCCCCATTTAACCAACTCAATCATTTTCCTTGGAGAGGAGATGCCCACATTTCTGTGAGCCATGTGTTCTGATCCCTTGCTTTAGGCCACAAACTTTTAAAGTGATGAACTTCATTGGTGGTCCTGGCAACCGGGGTTTTTGTGTTGATGACTGGTCGATCAGCAATACCCCTCTCAGTAAGTTATTATGAAGAGCTGATAAGCCATAACTACTCTGAAGGACTTATGAAAAATCCTATCCATACCCCAGAGGAGGAAAAAAAAAAGGCTGATTTGGGGAGGAAAACTCCAACTTTTTTTTTTAATAGTTTTTATTTACCAGATATATACATGGGTAATTTTACAACATTGACAATTGCCAAATCTTTTGTTCTAATTTTCCCCTCCTTCCCCTGACCCAGATGGGAGGTTGACCAATACATGTTAAGTATGTTAAAGTATAAATTAAATACAACATATGTACACATGTCCAAACAGTTGTTTTGCTATACAAAAAGAATCAGACTTTGAAATAGTGTACAATTAGCCTGTGAAGGAAATCCAAAATGTAGGCAGACAAAATTAGAGGGATTGGAAATTCTATGTAGTGTTTCATAGTCATCTCCCAGGGTTCTTTCGCTGGGTGTCTGTAGCCAATTCAGTTCATTACTGCTCTATTGGAACTGATTTGATTTATCTCATTGTTGAAGAGGGCCACATCCATCAGAATCGATCATCATGTAGTATTGTTGTTGTAATGTATAATGATCTCCTGGTCCTGCTCATTTCACTCAGCATCAGTTCATGTAAGTCTCTCCAGGCCTTTCTGAAATCATCCTGTTGGTCATTTCTTACAGAACAATAATATTCCATAACATTCATATAGCACAATTTATCTAACCATTCTCCAATTGATGGACATCCATTCATTTTCCAATTTCTAGCCACTACAAAAAGGGCTGCCACAAACATTGTTGCACATATGGGTCCCTTTCTCTCATTTAAGATCTCTTTGGGAGATAAGCCCAGTAGTAGCACTGCTGGATCAAAGGGTATGCACAGTTTGATAACTTTTTGAGCATAGGAACTCCAACTTCTTTAGAGAGTGACTCTTTGGCAGTTCTCCTTTGGTTTCCTTCCAGATAAAGAAGGAAAACTAAGGGGGCAGCTGAATCCCAAAGATTTGTATCCCAAAGAGGCTGGAACCTTTCCAGTTTTTCATATAACCTACAGATGGAGTTGATTCCCATAAGCCTCTCTTCTCTCTTTCCCAAAGATTTAAAGATGAGTACTTGAAGTGTTCCCTGTAATCCAAGAATTGTTCTATTAAACAAGTTTTGATCAAAAGAAATTGTGTTTAGACAACAGATAAGGCAGCTTGGGGAGGAGGTGGGAAGAGGGGGATACTACATATGTCTTTCAAGTATTTAAATCAAGTATTTGCTTGCATACAGTGCTGACTGGTCCCAGAGTGCAGAATGAGATTGCAATGTGGGTGGAAATTCCAGAGAAGGTATATTTTGTCCTGACCTGGTGAAAAAGTTCCTAATCATTAGAATGGTTCAAAATTGGAATGGACTATTTTATTAAGGAAATTCTCCATCACTTAAAACATACAAATAGAGACTATACAACTCCACATTCCTTTGAACTAAATGATCTCTAAGGTCAAATGAGAGAGTAGAATGATAAATTTTGTGGCCAGAAGATGCAGATTCAAGGTTTTTAAATTCCACCAAATGTGTTCTTGGGCCAAAAGGAAGCTTAGTTTATTAAGAAGAGCTTTATACTCAGAGGTTCAAGGAAGGAAGGAAGGAAGGAAGGAAGGAAGGAAGGAAGGAAGGAAGGAAGGAAGGAAGGAAAGAAGGAAAGGAAGGAAGGAAGGAAAGGAGAGGAAGAGAAAGAAAAATTAAAAGAAAAATCATGCTTTGCACAATGTCCAGCTTAAATATATATGATACATACATGTATATATAATATATGCATGTCTGTGTATACATATAGCTACGTATATATAGATATATATGCATGTGTGAGATATATGTGTGTCTATATGTATTTTTATGTATTGTGAATGCATGTATTTCCTTCTTCCTTGCTAATTAGCCATTGTGCCTGGACAAATTGCTTTCCCCACGCATCTTTATTTGCTCACTTATAAAATGAGTGGATTAGCTTCAGTTATGCCTAAAATCACTTTTAACTCTAAATCAATGACTGTGTAATTCCATTCCCCTTCTGTAAGCATTTGGAGAATGTGAGACCCAAAAGACCCAGCCCTGCCCAACACCTTCTCCACTTGACTGTCTGTCATTTACTCAGACAGCTTGGGGAAAATCTCATAATAGCCTCCAAATCACACATGTTCCTCCAAAAATGGGGGGAGCAGGGTCTGAAGATCAAATGGCTTCTTTCAATTAAATCAATCAGTCCCACAACAGAAATAAGCAAGAGTTCAGCCTGTTCTTCCTTTGTGCTCCCAGTAGATGGAACAGCTTTTATTTCTATGTAAGTCAACATAATTTCACTTCCTAGATTCTGTCTTCCCCTGGGCAAGACAGAGCTTCAATTGCCCTTGGATCAGCAGACAGACAGGCCAGGTCTACTAATCCTAACACTGTGCTCTTTCAAATGGAAAGTCCAATGCTGCCGAGGGCTCATGGGAAAGGAAACATGAAATCTCCTCAATGTTTGAACCAGGAAAACTGAACTCAGGATCTCAGGCTCACTAGTTCTTCCATTATGGATGCTGACAGTCCCTGGAGTTCTTGCGATGAGATCTGCTAGGGAGAAAATAAAAACAAATAGAATTGAAGCTTTACACTGTGAAATCTTAGGACCACTGTCCACTTTCCTCCCTAGCTTCATCTCCTGATCCTACCTCACCTTATGCAGTCTCCCCCTCAAGTCCCAACCCCAGTCCTAAGTCCTCACCTTTGTCCAGTGTTTCTCTGAATTAGGAGAGTTTTGTTTTTTTGTTTTTGTTTTTGTTTTTTGAAATGTTGGCTTTCTCTAGAGCCAGACCTGAATTCAAATCAAGATTCAGGCATTTAGTAACTCTGTGTCACGGTCAAATTACTTAAACCCTGTCTACCTCAATTTTCTTGGATACACTCCAAAATGGGAATAATAATACCTACCTTCCACCATCCAGGGATGTCGTGAGAATCCAGTGAAATAATATTTATAAAGTGCTTAGTGCAGTGTCTGGCACATAGTAGGCACTTAATAAATGCTTGTTTCCTTCCTTCACCTCAAAGTGTCCTTTGGTATAATAATATTGTACCCCCAGTAAGAAATCTGTCAGCCCTTCTGGTTCCCATGGAAAAGAAAGGAGGAAAAAGTGATTTTTAATAATTTGTTAGGGGAAGAGGGAAAAAGGAAGATAATCTGTGCTTCCCATCAGTTAACAAAAGGCAGCAAAGTAGAGTATTCCCTACATTGGCTTCCAGATTTTTTTTATAATACACCCCCATCAGTCAAAAATTTCTGAGCATGCTCCTTCAATATAGGAATATTTATACCTCTACAAATTATATAGACATACTCTAGAAATAATTATGTATTATGCAAGTTACACAAAATAAAATTTTTTTTTAAAAAAAGTTAAAAATGAAACATTTGATGCTAAAGTCCATAGGGAATTTGAGTTAGATCTGTGCTTCAGGAATATGAGTTTGGCAGCTGTTCAAAGGATAAAGAGAAACAAAGACTGAAAGGAGGGAAGAGCAATTAGAAGACTACCGCATAATTTAAGCATATGATGAGGGCCCACACTGGTGCTGGATGTGTTAGTAGAAGCACAAATGAGAGGGATATTATAGGGGTCAGAATGATACCATTTGGCAACTGTGGAAGGAGGGATAGTCAAAGATGATTGATACTCAGGGGCCAAACTGGGACACTGGAAGAAAAGGGATGTCTTGGACCAAGGAACCCTAAAGAAATTTGGAACCCTAAAGAAATTTGGGAGAGAGATGAATTTAGAGGAAAAGATAATAAACATAATCCATGTAGAATACATGCATTTCTTAAACATCTGCTCATCCTGTGCTATTCATTCTGTGTGACAAAAAAGCAACAGGAGTGGGGAGGGGCTTTTTTCCCCAATAGCCATCGCCTCCAAAGCTGTCCAAAATTTCACAGAGTTCACCAGGGGAGCTCACAAGTATATTTATAAGGTAAGATGAGGTAGGAGTGGGGTAGGGTATGATTTTTCCTAATGGTATCTATGCAATTATTGGTACTGGATTCTAGGTCTAGGTTGAATTATAATTGCCCCAAATGGTCCACTTGAGGCAGTAAGGAAGAGGTTGGGACCTTGTATAATCATGGAAGGGAGAAAAATAAGGGAGCGTGAATGTGTTGCCAATAAACCCCCAATTGGGTTAACACGGAGAGAGTTTGATGTAATCCATCTTTCCGTATTCCAAATGCTTGATCATATCCTGACCCCCAAGGAAACTGGTGATCCCACTTTGGACATTGTCTGTAGAGAATGTTGGATTGACTATTCAAAAAACCCTAAGGTTCCAATCCTGACTTTTACAGTCTTCCATGATTATGAGTAAGTCACAAAATGACTTAAAAGCCTCAGTCTCTTCATTTGTACCACACAACAATTATAATATATGTAGATCTACCTCATCAATGTACCAGAAGGATCAAGGAAGGCAATATATGTGAAATTTTGAAGGGCTATGTGTATCATTGCTAAAGCAAAACCTGCTTCTGCTAAACCGGATCCAGAAACAAGTTATTTCGTGTGTGTTCTTTGGTAAAGTCTCAGTTTCCTTTTCTATAAAAAGGATAATTTGGATTCTATGATCTCCAACATCCCTCCCAATTGGCAAATTTTATGCTACTATTTAACTGCCTCTTTTTCTCCTGAGCTCTTTCAAACTAATGCATGTTCTAAACAGGTCCAAAGCCAGGTCACTATTTTATTCCCAGAGAGCAATCAGACTCGTTGATTTCCACTACTGGAATTTAAATTATCAGGGTTTTTTGAAACAGCAATTCAAAAGCCTATTAAAGATTAAAGAAGAGCGACTATTGAGAAAGGATCTGAAGCAGGGGCCAGACTTTTCCCTGAGACTGCACTCTGACCAGATCTCAAACTATGTTAGAAAGCAGCAATTACCAAGGGTAGTTGATACTGGTTTTAAAAAAAAAAACTGAAAAGTAGAACTGATAAAATAAACACAAAAAATTCTATTGTTAAAAAAAAAAGAAAAAAGAAAAAAGAAAGGAAGGGTAACTGAGGTTTTCAAAGCAAATTCAAAGCAAAAAACTATTTGGAAAATTAGATAGTATGTTTGGAAAAAAAGACCAGCATATTACTATCTTCCTTAATAAATTCCAAATGTGTAAACAACAAAAATAAATGTAAAACGTCTTATTAGAAAAAAATTAAAAATAAAAGGAGATACCTTTCAAATCTACAGTTTATAGAGATTTCATTTCAAAAGATAGATGAAATCACAAAAGTCAAAATAGACCATTTGATTAAATAAAATTTAAAATCATTTGCATGAATAAAATCAATGCAACCAGAATAAGAAGCGAGAAGCTGTTGGGTTGGGAAAGAAAAAAAAATGTTTGCATCAAATATCTGATTATATTCTAATATCTAAGATCTATTGGCAATGTTTAGTAAAATCTAGAGCCATTTGTGATTATTCTCCAATAGATGTATGACCAAAAGATATGAACAGCTTTGAAAAGAATGACCATTAACAACCATTAACCTAATATGACTAATAATAAAAGAGAGGCACTAGTACCAAGAGAAAAAGACAATAACAAAAAGTAATAAGAGAAAAGAAAAATAATAAAGACTATCAAATTAATTAATATCCATTTTAATTTGGGGCAGGTAGGTAGTGCAATGGGCAGAGAGCTCTGGACCTAAAATCAGGAAGATCATCCTCAAACACTTAATAGTTCTGTGACCCTAGTCAAGTCAAATTAAATAATTGTAAAGCATTTACTACAATTCCTGGCACATAGTAAGTGCTATATAAATGTTAGCTATTTTCATTATTTTATTATGATTATCCTGCAGATATTTGCTATATGTCTAGTATATCCAAGGCAAGATGCTAGAGATACAAAGAAAAAAAATTTAAGTAGTCCTGCCCTTCAAAGAATATAAACTCCCTTCAAAGAGTTTATATTTCTATCAAAAACATATGACATTTTAACAGATATTTGTATGCATATTATTAGGATCAAAAATTAGGTCCTATAAGGGATGGCCCATGAGCTGAACCTTGAAAGCTCATTTTAGATGCAAAAGTGGAAAGAAAGTTGACTTCAGTTGTGAGAGACAAGTGTCGTGCACAGGGAATGGCAAGTGTGTGAATTTTGATATGTTGAGTGGGAAATGTATAAAAAGTCTTTTATAACCTAGAAACCTAGATTATAAAGGCCTTTAAACAGCAAACTCCCAGTTTTTAATTTTAACAGAAGTAAGAAGTAAGAAGTAAGCTGCACTTCATGTCTTACAGAGATGCTATAAGTTGGTTTGAAATAATGGAGTTTTAAAGAAATAAAAGCCAGTGACCACCAGGAGCAAGAAAAGCCTTGAAAACTGACCCTGAGGGAGGTGCTAAAGGGCCCACACTCTGGCACTTGTGTTTCATTTTCAAGATTCTCCTTGACATTAATTAGGAAAAACAAGTCCCTCCCCTACCAATTCAAAGAACTTCTAGGTATTTCTCAGTACACAGCAAGTCCATGTGGAAACAGAATTCTGTATTGGTCTGAGCCCAAGTCCATTGAGTTCTAGCCCTCACTGTCAGTGATCAGTTCCATGATCTGTCAAAGCAAACACAACTTCACAGAACTTAAGTGAAAACCAGATGCTACAAGAGAAATGAGCATGCACATGAAATCCAAAAAGTTCACAATCCATCCTGAAGTTTACATATTTATGACAGCAGGACAATGAGAAGATACCAGAAATATCCACCTAAAAGGGCATGGCATGAGAGGGGAGAGGTGCAGAAAAGGTAAGAAAAGGGGAAAAAACCCTCCCAAAGGGGAGGAATAAGGCAACAGCAAAAGCCACATTCTTTCCCCTTGGGAACGACTAGACCATGAAGATAGGATAGTCTGCTTATCTACAAGGGTCTCTGTCGTGCAAGCCTAGTGCAGACTGTCTGGCACCTGTCTGGACTCCCAAGGACACACAGGGAGTCCATCACATCAAGCCCAGTTCAAAGCAGGGCTTCATCTTTGTTGCCCTCAGGGCCTCCAGCATGCTCTGGATCTAGTGTTTCTAAAAAAAAAATATGGCAACTCAAAAACTCAAGTTCAGAACCCCCCTTAAAATTTCTTAACAGACCTTATGAGGGCTTTAGAATGAAAAGTCCCAGTTGAAAGGAACCTTCAAAATGACCTAGTTCAACTTCATTATACAGAGGAAGAAATTCAGATCCAAATAAATTATGTGATTCATCCATAAGGACAGAGAAAACGGGACTAGTACTAACACTGAGCTTCCCAGCTCTGCTTATATGTCTTAGAAGTAGCAATGTGGTTCAGTGACTAAAGACCCCCCCCCCATGGCAGGAAGATGTTGAGTTCAAATCTATCCTCAGATATTTACTAGTTGTGTGACATAAGACAAGTCACTAAAGCTCAGTTTCCTCAATTATAAGATGAGACTAATAATACCAGCCACTTCCCAGGGTTGTTTTTAGGATTAAATGAAATATTTGTAGAGTGCTTAGCCTAATTCTAGTAAATGGTAGATGTTACGTAAATACTATTATTCTTAATCTTTCTTCCTATTGCATGACTCTTAGCAAGGAATATAATGCCTTGTTTTCTACCAAAGTAAAGTGACAATAACAGTATTTGATTGTTCCCCTAGCTTTGGAAATAATTATAAGGATCTAATGAGAACCTGAGTTCAAATCCTAGCCTAGGTAGATAGTTACCACATTAAGTGATTTCATAAAAACTCATCAGTAGGAATGAGCACAATTCCAAAAGAAAAAAATTCTAATGTGAATGATTAGTGGAATGGTTTATGAGCACTTGGAAAGGAACTAGAGATAATTCTCTAAGCTGTATTTAGAAAGGAAATAGGTGATCACTATGAACCAATACAGGCTCAGTAAAAGCAAATTTTATCAGACTAACCTTTTTTTGATAAGGATACTAAGCTAATCTATTAGGAAAACAATAATAAAAGTAATCGTAGTAGCTAGCATTCCTATAGTATTTTAGGCATTTTGCAGAGAACTTTACAAATCCCAATTTACCTTATTTTATTTTCACAAAAAGTTTGAAAATTATTATCCCCCTTTCATACATAAATAAATCAAGTCAGAAAGCAGGTAAGTGATTTGCTCAGAGTTACACATCTAAGTGTCTGAGATTATGTCTCAACTCAGATCTTCCCAATTCCAGGTCTTGAGTCATTTCCAAAGGATATATCCAAATAGTGTATCTGAATTGCAGCCAGAATTCTGACAGTCTTTCATGATATATATATATATACTTGTAGGAAAGATAAAAGCACTAAGGCACTAGAGCATAGTAAAGTCAGATTCTGAGCCGGTGAAGTCTTGAGACTCAATGTGTGACTGTTATCCTCAAGGTACATCATTAGGAGAATGCCACAGAGTTCTGAGTTGAGCTCTGTTCAACAATTTCATAATTGAAATTATGGGATGAAAGCTTGTGGAACCTGCTGATAACAAAGCTGCAAAGGACAATCAATGTCCTGGATGACAAAATCAATAACCAATGATTTCAACACCCTGGAATCACGAATAACAGTTATAATTAAAGATAATGGCAAAAAAAAAATGCAAAGTCCTTGATTTAATTCAAATAAAGGATGGAAGAGTTTTGACTAGAAATTCAATGCAGGAAACATTAAGCACCTACCACATCTAAAGCACATGGAGGCCTTTCCACCTGACCTATTGAAATCTTTCATCTATGTGGTGTCTCCCATTGTGAGCTTCCAAATTGTAATTATGCCCAAAGGACTATCAAATAGCATTTGATTCAGCAGCATCTCTATTGGGCTTATATTCCAAAGAGATCATAAAAAATGGAAAAGGACCCACATGTGCAGAAATGTTTATGGCAGTCCTTTTCGTAGTGACAAACTAGAAACTGAATGGATGCCCATTGGTTGGGGAATGGCTGAATAAATTATGGTGTATGAATGCTGTTCTGTAATAACTATCAGCAAACTGATTTCAGATAAGCCTGGAGAGACTTATGTGAACTGAGGCTAAGTGAAGTGAGTAGAACCATTGTACACAACAACAACAAGATTATTTGATGATCCATTCTGATGGACGTATCTTTTTTTCAACAATGAGGTGATTCAGGCCAATTCCAATAGACTTGTGATGGAGAGAGCCATCTGCATGCAGAAAGAGGACCATGGGGACTAAATGTGAATGAATCAAAACATAGCATTTTCAATTTTTTATTGTTGCTTGGGTTTTTTTTTCTTTCTCTTTTTCCTTTTTGATCTTTTCTACAGCATGATAAATGTGGAAATATGTTTCTAAGAATTGCACATGTTTAATCTGTATTGGATTATTTGCTTTCTAGGGGAGAGGCGTTGAAGGGAAGGGAGGGAGGAAAATTGGAACACAAGGTTTTGCAAGGGTGAATGCTGAAAACTATCTTTATATGTTGAAAATAAAAAGCTATTAAAATATTTTTAAAAGAATATGAGCTCTCTGCCTTAATTCCTAGGTGCTGCCTTATTCTACTCACATCCCCAGTGTTTGTCACAATGGTCTACCTTGTTCTTTATTCATTTGTTTTTCTGTACTGAGGTACTAGAAATCTCTGCTCTCAAGAAATGCACAATGAGAATGGAAGGGAGAAGAGAAAAAGAGGGAGATGTCACATACACAAAAGACAAATGGATAAAAGGTAATTTAAAGATACAGAGCATTTGGGAGGATCAAGGAAAGTTTCACAAAGGTGGTGATGTTGTTGAGATGTTTTTCAGGAGTATCCAACTCTTGATACCATTTAGTGCCTTCTTGGCAGGGATACTATAATGTTTTAACATTTCCTTTTCCAGCTCATTTTACCGATGAGGAAACTGAGGCAAATAGAGTCATAGTGTCTGAGATCAGATCTGATCTCAGAAAAATTAAGTTTTCCACACACAAGGCCTAGTGCTTATCCACAACCACCACCTAGCTGTCTACAGAGAGGGCAAGACCTACCATACGTAAGGGAATAAGGAAAAGACTTGGAAATTCTAATAGATCACAAGTTACTGGTGTGATGTATCAATTCCCTCCCCCCAAAAAACTATATTGCAATAGAGCTACATCAGTAAACACATAAGTGTCTAATTTGTGCCATTCCTCTAATTCCCTATCTGAGAGAGTTTAAGGTCAAGGAAGGAAGGAAAAAAATGTTTTGCACAACTTCACATGTGGTTTCTTAATTGTGGAAGGGGATAAGGGAAAGAAATAAGGGAACTCAAAAATTTTAAAGACAAATATAAACACAAATGGTTTTACAGTAAATGTAACTGGGTAAAAATATCAAATAAATTTTAAAAGAATATTTCCTGTACCTTAATTAGTCCAGGGAGGAAGTGGGGAGAACTTATGTGGATACACTAGTCATGGGTCCATGCTGTTATGTGTCTGGCAAAATCAGAATCGATGGATTATGTTTGGCTAAACTATAGCCATTGGGGCTTACCATTGGGCTCATTCCTTAAATAAGCAACTGGCTGCTTTCTCCATCCAAGGCCTTTATGGAAATTCTGTCCAAACCTGTTTGGAGTCCTAATTGTAAAAACTTCCTATGGGTGTTTTGGTTTAAACGAGTACTCCAAACCTCTTTGGCTGCTTGTAAAATATCTTGTAAGTCCGTCTGGGCCATCTCCAGCTCTATCCCCAGCTTGGAATTTGAAACAATGCATAAAGAGAACTTTCATTTAAGTGTTCAGTGTGGAAGAGTGGATCGCATTATAGCAGAGCTCCACAGTGGGCAGAAGGGTAGACCAGTCATCCTGGTGGCATGAGGTATAACAGTAGAGAGTGTCCGTACAGCTTGTTCTGACAGGCCATCAGTCTAACACAGTCAGAACAGGCAGGATTTCATTCCCAAGATACTGATATCCAAGAGGCAGTCTAGTGATCGGTTTCATACTTCTCACTTCTCATCCTCCACCAATCTGGGCTCCCTCACCTGGCCCCAGACTACCCCCTCCCCCCTAAGGTACAGTCACCAAGATGCCTCACTTCCATAGCCTGCCTTTTCCCCGCCACCTCCTGGAGATTCAGACCATTATTTCTCCTCATCAGACTACCTGTGACACTGTACTGCCCCCATTCCCCAACCCACTCCAATTGGTCTTGCCCCAGGTGAAAGAATTCCTAGTTACAGCTCTGGCCATCAGATGGGGAATGATAAGTCATCCTTAAAATGACTTAACCCATTCAGCAGTGAACAAAGCAGAATGAAATGGGGTTTTTTTGGTGTTTGTTTTTTTTTGTTTTTTTGACAGATTTAGGAAGAAGGAGCAGAGCCTGATCCAGGCTCTGGTGCCTTTGAAAACACGGAATATAATGTCAGCCAGGCAATAAATTTACTTGAAAAATAATGAAGCCGTCTTAGGTGCTGAGGGAAGCCAGTGCAGGAGCTGAAGTGAGCCATTTTCAGGAGAGAGTTCCATGGCAACCCCTCAAGAAGGTTGCAGCTCAGTGGTGAAGGTGACAGCTCAATGGAGGCACATAATTAAAAGAAGTCACAATAGCTCCTTATGAAGTCCTACACTGCAGAGTGCTCTTCACAAGACCAACAAGGTCACCAGAATTCTTACACCCTGACGTATGAGTTACCCTCCATGCTCTGTGTCTGAGTTCTCATGGCATAAAGTCCAAGCGTTCAATTAGACCCTCACCAGAAGGGAATATAAATAAACTCAACCTCAAAGAGGAGAAGCCCATTGACCACTATTCATTGTTCTCCTGGAGCTCCACAATGTTGTCCTTCCCACTTCGGCTGACCACCGGCTGAGCCATGTAATATGTATCTGGAACTTCTCATACCTGAACCAGCTCTAAAACATCTATTGAAGGTGATGCAGCTGCACAATTGTCTAGGTGGAAAAACCTATATCACAAAATGGTTAGGGACAGGATGAGATATAGAAACCGGGTCCTGAGACACAAGAATGGTTTTCACCAACTCTTACGGTCTGCAGCAAGTATTATAGAAACTTTAGCTGACCACACATAAGAAATCTGAATAAAACTTTCTATTTTATCTCTTACTGTCTGGATTTTTTCAATTTAGTGACAATGCACCAGGTTTTAATGATCTGACTAGACTACTGCCAGGGTGCTGGTTCACCCTTAGATAATGGTCCCAAACCTCCAATGCCATCGCCATGGCTAGAAGCTCTTTTTCCCAAATCATGTGGTTTTTTTTTTTTTTCTGCTGTAGAGTCCCATATAGATTTCATGAAAAAAAATATATTCCCAAGGCTGAAATACTATGGGAGAGGTCCTGGCTGAAGATAGGATCGTCTCCCCAGCAGGAAGCTTCAGTTTCCATAGCAAGTTTTTATGTCTCTGGAAATGTCAGCACAGGAGCCCAAATAAGCTGAGTGTTTTCTTAATTCCCCAAAAGTATTTTTTTTTGCAACAGAGGTCCAGAGAAAAGCCATTGGATGCTAGAGAAGATGGGTGAGACAGTTGTCAAAGGTGTAAAAATGTAAGTTAAAGTAGTACTAGGAAAGGGTCTGAGGTCATGCCATACCTTAATGGCGTTCAGGACCCAATAGTCATATCCAGGACTTAGGTCCCCCTTCTTTTTTCTTGAGAAAAATCAAAGATCAGTAAAGGTACAGATGATCATCAGACAAGGCCGTTTGGCCTGATTTTTCTTCACATATTCCTGGAGCATTTCCTTCTTGGGCTTGATCAGGGAATAAATTCCACTTGAGAGGTTGAAGAAGTTCAGGAACAATGAGTTACAAAATCTCAGGATTAAGAAGTAAGAGGAGATCAGGAGCTCCAATTCAACAGCATTGAAAGGATCCCGAGACCAAGGTAACAGTGTAGAGAGAGTCTTATATGTACTCCTCTTCTTCCTCCTCCTCCTTAAAATTCTACTGACAGTTGGTAAAGCAAATTCCAACGGTCCTTGTGTCCCAAAGAATGCCTGGGGCAGACTAAGCCCCCTCCCACAATCCCCAGAAGTTCAGAGTGAGCTACTCTTCATATTCCCCCTCACCCAAGGCCCACAAAGTTTAACTTTTTTATCATTAGATCATGAGTCAGATGTAATCCCTAATCAAGTTTGTTTAGTAAGTGAGGCTCCTGCTCCTGTTTCCAATAGACCAGCTCTATATCCAAGAAACATGACATATCTACCAAATCTTATACCCAAAGTATTTTTCTTTTTGGTAGTTAGGTTTAAGAACATAAATGAAAATATCAGATTTCTTGATTGGAAAGAGGGAGTAGATGGTAGGGAATGAGGGAGTGGTGGTGGCCCCATTGACCTAGGACCACTTTGGGTCCTTAGTCAGCCACTAAGGAGAGTCCAATATAAATTACACTCCAGAATGCACTAAAAGCATGGGGAATGTGGAAGTGGGGCAGACAGCTGGATGTCGCAGTTGCTACAGACCTGGAGAGAGAAAAGGTCATTTTTCTGAATTCAAATCTGATTCCAGACACTAGCTAGCTGTATGACCCTGCACAAGTCATTTAACCCTGTTTGCTTCAGTTCTTTATCTATTAAATGAGCTGAAGAAGTAAATAGGAAGCCACTCTAGTATTACTACCAAGAAAATTCCAAATAGGTTTATGAGCAATCAGATATGACTGGAATGACTGAACAACATTTCTGGTGAAGGGGGACCAAATAAAATTACTTCCACCATAATGACATGCCATGGAACTATCCACACACTGGAAGACAGTACACCCAGGAGGGAGTAGGCCTGGGTCAAAACAAGGGATAATTCTAAGAATTGTGACGTCTGTGAGTCAAGAAAGAATCAGACCCAGCCACAAAGCAGGGACATCTGAGTTTGTATCAAAATTGAGCTGCAGAGAGGAAGTCTGCACAGTTAAACAAAGTGCCCAGCAAAAATGATGAACAGAATGCAAGATGAACAGAATGACCCACAAGAAGGGACCCTGAAGTGCTAGAAGTTGTGAGTTGTTCTTGGACACGTGCTCCTTCTATGAAGGTACTCTTATCTACCACTCTGTCCACTGACACTGTAGTTTGGGGACATCCTGGACCAGGTTAATGAGAACGTTTTATTATTATTGCTCTTATGTGGCCAGATAATTAAACATCTTTGTTTAACATAATTGTGTGTACTGACTATTGAAAATAAGCAGATTTGTGGGAATTCATGAACTATTTTGATTTTAGATATACGGATCTTGATTCAGAGGTAGATGCTATATGGTGATATAACCCACAAATTTCAGGGATGGCCCAGAGGGGAGTGACTAGAATAGTTTAATACATTTAAAAAAATAGGAACAATATTTTATAGACAATCAGAAAGGAGAAGGTATTATTGTGAATGATCACAAAGGACTTTATTGAAATAGAATTGATGGATGCATGGAATTCTGGCTTTGCTCTGTCTTATTTGAGAATGCCTGAAAGGTTAGAAAGAGGAACCATCAGAGGTCTAAAAGCCAGGATCTTTGCCAGGATTTCCCAGAAGCCAGAGAGTGAGGAGCAAGCTCCTTCATTTGCCTGCCTAGCACAGCAGACAAACATACATCAAAGACATATATATACCCACCCAGCCAGCCAGCCACATTTGGAAATAAACATGGAGAAAACACTCTGTAGAAACTGTTTTAAGTCTAAATAAATTCTCTCTGAGGGTCAAAGTGGTATTGAGGAGAATGTGCTCTCAGATAGGAGAGGAAATATTTGTAACTTCTGTTCTATGTCCCTTTGTAAAAGCTAATTTATATTAATTAGTTAAACAAAACAGGGACTCTAATAACTAGAAAGTAATAAGAGGGGGAGCACACTGGAATTGGGGCTTGAGTTGATAGTATTAATTAAATTAATTAAAATCCTTCTAAGGTACTCTAGAATGATAAAGGGAAGATATAACTAACTACCCTCTGGAAGAAATTCAGAACCTCTTTAAACTGGGATGATATTCCAGCTATAAAGACTTAATATAAAGAAGTCCCAGTGATTTTGAGGGCTGATGATTTGTTTTGTTTTGTTTTTTGCTTTTGTTTTTGTCCACTTCTCTGCTTCAGTGTTACTGTATACCTCACTTGAAGCTGATTCTGCCACTTTAGGCCAAGAGATTTGGGGGGCTGAGGTATGAAATCACCTTTCAGAAGAAGAAAAAAGAGAACAGCTTCCCAGTGACTTGGCAATGGAACTCCAAGTGACAATTGACAGTCTCAGGAAAGTGTCAGACAAAAATCTCGGACAAGACTGCCTCACAAGGTCTTTTCCCATTTCACAAGGGTTTCCAGGGGACAGGTGTTCACTTTGATACAACAAGCTAACTGTTGGTGTAACAAACCATATAATTAAAAGGAAGCACTAGAAATAAGACTGCCAGATGGAACCCATTTAGTACTTTGATTTTTTGATTAGCTCTGGATTTGGAGCTGCTTTAGGTCAAATTGGTCTCTTGTATTAGACTGTTCAATCAAAATGGAATATCCTGAATCTCCAACAGCTCCCATAAGGCTAGACATCTCCTCAGGAGCCAACTGAGAATGCAACTGAAGACTCAGATAGCTTCTGAGGTTTGCTTTGAACTTCAAAGCAAGGATTCTGGATGATAGTAACAAACAATATTAACACAAGGCTTTAAAGTTTGCATCACATTGTAAATTCCTACAGCAGTCCTGTGAGTAAGATACTATATCTGCAGGTATTATTTTCAACTCCAAACTCCAACTTCAAAACTAAGCTTTGCATTAAATGATGTGCCTTGATCCTATTGCTTGATAGTGTCAAAGGCAGGATTTAAACTCCAGGTTTAACACAAAGGAAACAGTGATAATACTTCATCTTACCATGGTGACAGGTTGGTAATAGATCCCAAGTTTCAGCTTTCCTGAGCTCAAATTTCCCATTGTCAATTTCCATCATTGCCTAACTGATTTCCTACCAGCCTATCCCTCCCATCCTGCCTACTACTGACAGATTAAAATCCCTATTGCAACCTGCACGACTCAACTCATGTTTCCAGCCCAATCTCCTTACACTGGGACAGCTAGGGTAGTGCAATGGATAGAGCAGCAGGTTTGGAGTCAGGGAGACCTGAACTGGAATCTGACTTCAGACACTTCCTAGCTGTGTGACCCTATGTGCCTCCATTTCCCTATAAAATGAAATGGAAAAGGAAATGGTAAATCTCTCTATTATCTTTGCCAAGAAAACCCCAAATGGGATCACAAAAAGTTGAACAGAACTGAACAAAAGCTCCTTGCATTCCCCTAAATGTCTAGTATACTCTCCCTAAAGTAGAATGAATACTATTTCCCAAACACATCTCACATTTTGCCACTTTTACACCTAAGTCCAAAATGTCTCCCTCTATCCATCTTTCCATTCATTTTTAAAAGTTCTGTCATCTTTCTCCCTGATACTCCCAATCGACTGTTAACCACTCACTCATGGCATTTTGTCTGTATGTAACAATTGTGGATATCACAAAGATGCTTGTTACTGGGCAATAGAGAACTGGGTTAGGAAGGCATGGTTGCAATCCAGCCCATAATACTTACTACTTATATAATTCTGAGAAATTCATTTAACCTCTCTATGCCTCAGTCTATACATCTATAAAATGAGAATAATGATAGAACATATCATAGAGGGTGCTTGAGAGATTATAATGAAGCAAAGAGTCAAAAGTGATTTTTCATTAAGCTTTTCCCACATCCAAATCTCACTGTCAACAGTACTTTTCCTTACAGCCCTTTCTTTCTCCTAATTCATATTATAACTATTTGTGTATTAATTACTTTTGTAATTCACATTATAGCTACTGTATATTCTATATACACTTTGTAGTTTGTAAGCTCCCTGAGAAAATTTTTCATGGACCCAGAATACCTACTATATAGCCCTTTGTCTATGATAGATAGGCACTAGGGGAATAGAGTCACAGATATTTTCTTCTAGGGGAGTTCTGTTTTTTGAAGATAATAAAATTCTCATCCATAGACCATGACATGCTTCCTTACAGATGTAGCTACATTTTTTTTCCATTTACCAATTTCCTGGAATTTCCTAAATAATCATCTTTTGAGATCTTCTAGAGAAAGGATGGAATTCACCAGATGACAATGCAGGTATTATGAAAGCCAACTCTTGATATGTAAGCGCTCACATAATCATGTTTACCTGCCTCCAAAATGGATAGTAGAAGCAAGGCCGGACCATCAACTATCTATGTGGCCATGGGCCAACTTTGAACTTTAGTCTCCCCATTTGTAAGATAGACATATCTATATGTATCCATACCGTAAATGTGTAAACTTCAAGTGAGATAATATATGAAAAGTGTTTTGTAAACTTGAAGATTCTATAAGTATCAATGTTATTGTTACTCTTTGATTATGAACAAATGAATGAAATGTCCATTTGATGGTGGAAAAATAGACAAGGGTTAGGCAGATTCAAGATGCAAAGGAGAGGGATTTGGAGGTTCAGGGATTTCACCAACCAAGGAGCAGAGATATAAAAGGGTAGAATATGTTCAGGAAATAAATGCTTTGAGAGAGTGGTTAACAGTTGATTGGGAGTATCAGGGAGAGAGATGACAGAACTTTTAAAGATGAGTGGAAAGATGGATAGATAGAGGGAGACATTTTGGAGTAGCCTAATTCATTTGGATCATAGCACCAACTAGACAGAAGTAGTATGAAATCAAATTTAAAAGATAGATTTGAGACAGATTGTAAAAGTTCCTGAATGCCAGGTTGAGAATTTTCATTTTATTAAGTAAATGGGGAGCCCGTAAAAGTTCCGGAGGATTTGGGGATTATTTTGTTTCATCTTTTATAGCAGAGGAATGATTTGATCAGATGTGTACCCAGGAAGATCAATCTGACAGCTAGATTTTATAAGATAAACTAAGAAACTAGGAATGGGAAAGAGACGTTATGATCATCTCCCTAAGTGGAAGCTAAACCAAGATGACAACAGTGACAATAAAGAGGCAAAGGGAGATGTGAGATATACTGTGAAGGTAAAATTGGCAGAATTTGACAATTGATTAGAAATGAAGAATGGAGAAAGAGTCAAATATGACTCCAACATTTCAACCCAAGGTGAGAAGGCATACCACTAACAGAAACAGGAAAGTCAAGGGGAGAAACAAATTTAGTTCAATTCTCATAAAACTATGCCCACCACAGGAAAAAATAAATAAAACAAAAGTACAAATCCTTGCTGATTCTGATAGAGTCTTCTGGAAATGTAAAAATAGCATTGACTTTATACACAATAAAAAGTGCATTGTTATAACTGAAAAGGAGAGGCAGAAGATGAGTGCCTGTGGGCACTAGTTGTGCAGTTCACTTAACCTCTGTCCCCCTCAGTTTCCTCAACTGTACAATGAGGATAATAATAGCACTTACCTCATAGGATTGTCATGAGGATCAAATGGGATAATATTTGTAATGTGCTTAGCAAAGTGCCAGTCATATAGTAAGCTCTTGATAAATGCTTATTCCCTCCCCCTCATTATGCTTGGTGTTTTTTTGGTTGTTGTTTTGGGTTTGGGTTTTGGGGTTTTTGTTTGTTTGTTTGTTTTGTAATTCTATGTATTTTATTTTATTCATTTAAAAGCACTATTTAGGAAAACTGAGAAAGTTAGAAGTTCAGTGATTTGACCAGGGTCACAAAGCCAGTTTTTGAGGCTGTATTTGAACTCAAGTTTTTTTAATTCCAGTCCCCTATGTCCACTGCACCGCCTCACTGCCTATGATATATTGAAATAGTTATCAAGAAATTTTGTCACAGGCCTTAGGTTAAGAAGCCCTGGATTACTTAAAGCTCTAAATTATATAATTCTGTGAAATCTCAGCTGTTCTGTCCAGAAACAGTTAAGTTCACACTTGCTGTCATTGAAATGACAACAAAAATGGAGATTCTGGCACATTTCAGCAAAAGTGGAATTGATTATGCCTCTACTCTATGTAAATTTCCAAAGGGGTGGGGATTAAAAGGAAAGCGATCATGTTTTTGTCATTTCAGTTTAGAGTAAAATGATCCTTTAATTCTTTTTTGGCCAGGAGCATAACAGCTGTTCTGCCATAAATTATAAGACATTACAACTTGAAATTTTGCAGAGTCCCAGGCCTTTGCCTAAATTTTGATCTCATGATAGCAGGGAGTTATGTTTTCAAGTGGGAGGAAGATTATACTTTAAACATATGACATAAACCAATTGGCCCCCTGACATGAAGAATTAAGTACTGATCTTACCCACCTCACAGTTTCTGAAGTGGTTTGGGAAATGCGCTCGGCTCAGCCTCTCTCTCCATCTTCAGGGTGAGGATGTCTAATGGCGTAATGAGCCCACTTCTCCCCCTCTCAGAGTGAGGGCAAGGCATTATGTGACTGTAAGGATGCATTTAGGTATCCATAAGGACCATTTCTGGTCTTTGGCTACAGTATAGTGTCACAAAGCCTCGTGAGACAAATCACAGAATCAAAAAGGGGCAGGTGGACCCCAAATTATCCAAAGTCATGAGGTGAATAGGAGGAGGGCTCTTTACCTATCAGAAGTTGATAAAGGTTTTATTTTAATAAATAATTTGCAGTTATTAGCACAGGAATATAGTATATATGTTCATAGACATAGCCTTTCTCATTAGAGATAGTCAATCATATCAGTTAAAATGCATTGAACCAATCTGGGGAAGAAAGAACGGTGCCTCAGCTGACAAGGACTGAAAGATGGCAGTCCTCCCAAGAGATAGACCCCTAAAAGGAACTCATCAATGGAGAATCTCACCGTAGGAGAGGAGAGATATTCCAAAATAAAGTGGTCACAGAAATCAAGGGATGTCACAGCACCTGAGGAACAATGACAACTCTGGAGAATCCAAAGCAGGGACAGGAGAGGGATTTTGACCTCTATTGCCGCCTCTGAGCCTCTGAATGACCCTGTATAACTGATTAAAGTGAGGAGCAAGAGAGGAGAAGCAGCTTGGTAGCTGTCCTTCTATTTCTACAGACAAAGAAACTGAGTCTCGAAAACTTAGTTGTTTGCCCATAACCAAGCAGCTAGTGTCAGAGGAAGAATTTGGACCCCCAGGTTTTCCCAGCCCACCAGCTACTGGGACACACTGACAATACTCACCAAATAGTCTGACTCAATTGAAAATGTGCATGTGCTTGCACACACATACATACACACATTCTGCTATTACATTGCCTCTAAAATCACCTTCCACCTCCTCTGTATGTACATTATTGTCTGTATGAAGTTTCTTTCATTAGACTGTGAGCTCCCTGAAGACAGGAACTGTTTTTGCCTTCATGCCCCCAGTGCTTAGCACTGTCCCTGGCACCTAGCAGGTACTTAATACATGTTTGTTGTAGCTGGCAGGACCATGGACACTGGCAAAGCCCCTCACCCTCAACCCACAGCAAAGAGATAACCATGAGCAAAAAAATAAATAACCAAGCTGTGGAATTATTCTTCTCATTGATTTGATGCTAAATGGGAGCAGTAAACAGCACCTGATAATTACTATGGATGTTATTGACCGTGAAAAACATCACCTAATTCTGCACAGAAAATTTAAAAAGAAAAAAACTGAGGACTGACTTTTTTTTCACAGCATGGCTGATCAAAAAACGCCGCACCCCCTTTCCTCCCATTGTTTGTGGTCATGATGGAGTTCTAGTTACACACACTCAAACATAAACAGTTACAGATGCACTTAGGGCATAATGACTTGAGCTTAGTGTCATTTTTGCATTATAAATATGCAAATGTGATCTCTAAATATTTATGCAGGTGCTTTCCTCTTAGAATAAGGATGATGCCATAGGATACTAAACAGACCACACTCAAATACAGAAAGCTGAGTAATCAAGTGTAGGAGAGCTTAAGAGGAGCATATATTTGGAATGAATCTTAGGAGTTACCCAGTCACCTATATTTTATACCTAAGGAAACAGTCCTTGAGGTGTAATACAACATGTCTGAAGTCACATAGATGAAGTAGCAGAACTTTGAAAAAATGAAGTAGCAGAAGTTTGAAATCAGGTGCCCTGAGTACTAGGAGATAAACTGACTCCTAAATGATCTTCTTACAAGACATTCTCTAGAAAGTCATAAAACCAAAGTACGGACTAACTTTATTGGGAAAGTGAGTCAGAGACTATGTATTGCTTGCAGATCCAGACTTGTGGATCATGGTGTATTACAAGCTCAAAATGAGCCAATAGTAAAATGTGATAGAGATGAAAAAACTAATCTGAATATATTAATAGATATACAGAATCTATTAAAAAGGATGTAACATATAGTGCCCCTTCACCATGTCCTGGCCAGATAAGATCTATAATATGTTTGATCTGAGGGTACCATATTTAAGAAAGGGCATTGGTAAACTGAAAGACATAAAGAGAAATAAATAGGAAAGAGGATTGAACCTAAGTCATCTGACATCAATATACCTTCCATTAAGATTCTGTGATTCTTTATGAAATATTCACATATCTTTTAACTCCTGTTTGAGTAATTCCTGTGTTATCAATACATTAATTCATTTGAATACATTACCAGAATAGATCGTCAGATTCTCCATTTGTGACGCAATTCATAATTGGATCAGAAAGTGTAAAGGACTGAAACTCTTTGAATCAATGCATTGAGATGGGATTAATTGAGCACTTGAGGCTAATTACTGATTGGACAATACTCTATAAGAATATGCTTGGAAAATGGCCCTTCCCATTATCCTGTGCCCAATCATTTGGTGTACCTAGAGAATTGTGGGAGGGACTAAGGGGTGCAGGGAGACTAGCCAGGGTCACTTCTGCAAGAGATGATGAGGTGAGGTCACAGAGATCCTACATGTCCACTCCATTTCTAAAGACCAAGAATAAAGACTTTTGCTTATTCTGACTCCAGCTGATTCTAAGGCATCCAGGGTGCTAATGCAGTCACCACATTTGGTGCCCAACGAGGGTCCAAGGACCTTAATTTTACTGAAGAAGCCCTCAGGGACCAGGAAATAGGGTGAGTATTTTAATAAACAAACAGGGAACTTACTTTGTTAAGGGCTAAACTAGTAATGTTTTCTAGCTGAAATGGGGCAGATATTAGGAAAAGATTCTCCCCCACCCCCACTCCCACCCCTGCCCTGAGGGAGCACTATAGAAAGCATACTTAAGATGATCAAGGGACAAGGTTTAATTATAACCTGGGAACAGATTGCTAGACTCTTGAGTACATTAGAACGCACGTCCCCTTGATTCTTAAAGGAAGAAGAAATAGAGATAAATAATTGGAAGCTAGTAGGACAACAACTTTGTGAATACTACAATGATAAAGGTCCTCATTCAATTTCCAAGGAAACATTCTATATATACAACATAATACAATTTTCCTTAAAGAATCCTGCAAGTTATAGAAAAAATAAAAGTTTTAAGAACAGCCTGATGAGGAAATGTGAGGAAAAAGAGGAAGACAAAGAACAGATTAATAACAATATCATTAGAAGGCATGTGGAGTTAAGTAAGGATTAAGGGCATGGTGAAGGGTGTGGTGAAGGGTATGGTGATTCTTGCTCTGACCAAGCAGCTTCAACCCCATCTAAAAGGGAACTGTTTCTTGACATGCCCCCATCAACTTCACCTTCGGGGATGGAGGGAGGAGGAGTAGTGGGGGGGCGGTGATATCACCAGCACTTCCCCCCCCCCCTAGCAATCACCCCCTCTTATGACTAAATTGCAAAAGGCACTACTTAAAGACACAGAAGAAGGCCAGGATTTAGGTGATTTGAAAATCAATATGTATCTGGTTATTCAACAATTTCTCTTGGTCAAGAAAGTAGAAGATGCACTCCTTTTGATATAGATAGAAATCCTCAAAGACCTGAAAAAGTCTTGCTCTCTTTATGGGGCAACATCAGCTTATGTTAAGATGTTGTTACAGAATTTGGCTTATAAAGTCAACCCCTAGGGCCTGGAAATCTATAGCAAAGACATGCTTAGAACCTGGACAAAACTTGTTGTGGCTTTCAGAATAGAGTGAGCTCTGTAGGATACAAGCCCAACAAAATAGTCAATGTGGAATTAATACTCCAATCACCTATGACCAACTAACAGGTGTAGGTTTTTATGCAGACATTTCAGTAGCATATAAGCACATTGCTGCTGCTGCTGCTATCAAAGCATGGGCTTTTCTCCCCAGTAAAAACGACAAGGGTGAGACCTTCACAAAAATTGCACAAGGGTCAAATGAACCCTTTGCTGATTTTGTGGGATGTTTGCAGACAGCTATCAAACGGATTAATGGTGAAAATGCAGTAACAGACATTATGTTAAGGCAACTTGCTAAAAAAAATGCTAATGACCTTTGTAGAAGGATTATACTAGGACTGCACAAGGATGCTCCTTTATTATTTTTTTATTTTTTAATAGTTTTTAGTTACCAGATATATGCATGGGTAATTTTACATTGACAATTGACAAACCTTTTGTTCTAATTTTTCCCCTCCTTCCCCCGACCCAGATGGGAGGTTGACCAATACATGTTAAATATGTTAAAGTATAAATTAAATTATATTATATATACATGTCTAAACAGTTGTTTTGCTGTACAAAAAGAATGGAACTTTGAAAAGGAATACAATTAGCTTATGAAGGAAATCCAAAATGCAAGCAGACAAAAATTCAGGGATTGAGAATTCTATGTAGGCGTTCTCCCAGAGTCATCTCCCAGAGTTCTTTTGCTGGGTGTAGCTGGTTCAGTTCATTACTGTTCTATTGGAACTGATTTGGTTCATCTCATTGTTGAAAATGGCCACATCCTTCAGAACTGATCCTTATATAGTATTGTTGTTGAAGTATATAATGATCTCCTTGTCCTGCTCATTTCACTCAGCATCAGTTCATCTAAGTCTCTCCAGGCCTTTCTGAAATCAAGGGATGCTCCTTTAGAGGAGATCATAAGATGCTGTGCCTCATTGGGCACAAATACCTTTTATAAACAGGCTATGATGCAGACTTCCCAAGATCCCAACATGGGAAGACAGGGTCCCTTTTGGCAAGGGATTTCCAGAGAAACTCGTCAATGCCTTTAATGTGGTAAAGTGGGGCATCTGAAAGCTCAATGTTGGCATAGAGACAGAGTAAGAAAACGGGGTGGGAGAACAAGACCCAATACCCCATGTCCAAAATGCAACAGAAGCTTCCATTGGGCATCAGAATGTAGACTGATTCAGGGAAACGGGATGAGGGCCCAGCCCCAGGGCCCCAGGCAAAAACACTTGGGTCATGATGGCAGCCAATGCTACACCCAGAGAGTGCCTAGAAGTCCAATACCCAGACATGACCAATCAACCAGAAAGCAACCTGATGGGAGAAAGGGATTACAATTGGGAAGGATAGAGTTGTATGCAGCTAGAACAACTGAGATACCCCCCTGTAGAGGTGAAATCTGTTCCTCTCCAGCCTATGGATCCTTTGCTTCCAGGCACAGTAGGCTTGACCATTTCACCTCCTGAGAGTACTTACAAAACAGTGTCCATCCATACACTGATGTGGGAAACTGGGGAATGTGTAGATAATATCCCAGTCACTAATACAGGTAGACAATGTATGACTTATCAACTAGGAGAAGTAGTAGCATCTGTATCACTGATACAGACTCCTAATAAGCAATCTGGTGATAGTCGCCCAGATTCTGACTCCAAGCAACAAAATCCAGGAATATACTGGACAGCAGCTGTGACAGCTGACCAACCTATGCTCACCATCTATATAAATAGCATACCATTAGAAGGACTGGTAGACACTGGTGCAGATCATACAGTCATTAGAGGTGCCAACTGGCCCAGTCACTGGCCAAAGATTAAGGCAGACAGCTACATGTCTGGTGTAGGAGGATCAATAACAGCTGAAGTTAGTGCTATCACTTTGAGATGGATATTTGAAGGTGAAACAGGAGTTTTTACTCCTTTTACAACTGAAAAATTCCCCATCAACCTATGAGGAAGAGACATTTTATAACAGTTCGGATTACAAACGAGTACATTGGCTTTTTAGGCAGAGCTGCTGTTAAAGGCCTGCCAACACTTTCACCTATTCCTATCCAATGGAAAACTGATACACCAGAGTGGATAGAACAGTGGCCCTTAGCTAGTGAAAAATTCAGGCCTTATTAAATATAGTACAGGAGCAACTTGACCAAGGACACTTACAACCTTCTCTAAGTCCTTGGACTTTTCCAGTATTTGTTGTAAAAAGAAATCTGGAAAATGGAGGATGTTGACTGATTTAAGAAAGGTAAATGAACAGATGGAAACTTTGGGAAGTCTTCAGCCTGGACTTCCATTTCCTACTCAATTGCCTAGAGAATGGCCTCTTTGGGGTATAGACATTAAAAATTGTTTGTATTCTAACCCTTTAGATAAGGAGGATATGAAAAGATTTGCCTTTTCAGTGCTTAGCGTTAACTTAGTTGAGCCTTATAAAAGATATGAATGGAGAGTTTTGCCACAGGGAATGAAAAACAGCCCTACTATGTGTCAAATGTATGTTGCTGCTGCTCTTCAGTAAGAAAAGCATTTCCAAAAGTAATGTTATTGCATTACATGGATGATATATTGGGATGTGCACCTGAGGAGTAAATGTTAGAAGCATGTCTACAAAAAACCATAGAAACACTAAGGAACTACAAATTGCACATAGCTCCAGAAAAAATTCAAAGACATGCTCTTTTTCAATATTTAGGATATGAAGTATACCCTAAGGTGCTTACAGTACAAAAACTTTCCTTAAGAACAGAGAAGCTAAACACCTTAAATGACTTTCAGAAATTGATAGGAGATATCCAATGGATGCTCCAGTGTTAGGCTTGATTCCTATCAATTGCAACCATTATATGACATTTTAAAGTGCTTTAAACTCACCACACCAGCTTACAAAAGAAGCTCAAGAGGCTTTGAGAGAAGGTGAACTTGCTTTATCCAATGTGGTTGAAAGAGTCACTCAAAAATCCTTGAAAATATCAGTTTTTGCTACATAAGAAGCACCACAGCAATCCTTCATCAAGGAGACAGTGTGATAGAGTGGGTGAACCTCCCAGCACAACCAGAACAAAGCCTTACTCCTTACTCAGTGCTTGTGGCTAGCATTTTATTAAAGGCCACTAAGCGAGCAGTACAATTATCTGGGATAATACCTGGCAAGATATACACCTTTTATACTAATGCAGAAATTAATGTATGCTGTGAACCATCCCAGAGTGGCAAATTTTATTAGCCATGGCTCCAAATTTTACACACGGGTCTCCATTAAAGATAACCAGACTATTACATAATTGGTGATAGATTCTTGAAGGAAAGATTTCTAAAGTTCCTCTTAAAGGACCAACTATCTTTACAGATGCATCCAAACATATTTGTGCTGTATTTAAATATAAAGAGAGTAAGAACTCCTTTTCAGTCCACTCAGCAGAATGCAATCATTCTAGCTCTTACTTACTATCCAAGAGATATAAATATAATGTCTGATTCAGCCTATTCAGTAGGTGTGGTACAAAGAATTGCCACAGCCCAAATAAAATGTGTAGGCTCTAATATATATCAGCTCTTTAAGTAACTTCAAGAGTAAGTGAGAAAGCTTCCAGGTAAGATTTATATCTTGCATGTCCACTCTCATAATAGACTTCCAAGTCCTATTTTTGATGGTAATTCAAAGGCAGATAGCTTTCTAACCATGTTGGCCAATACTCCTTTGTTTCAAGAAGCCCAAGAATTTCATTTTAAATATCATCAGGCTGCTCTAGCTTTACGTTTACAATTTGGAATAACAAGAGAGGAAGCTAGGAGCATAGTAAAAGCCTGTACAGCTTGAATTCCTTTCCATGCTCCTACACTCCCTCCAGGGAAGAACCCTCATGTTTTGAGACCTAATTAAATTTGGCAAATGGATGTGACCCATTATAAATCTTTTGGTCGTCCATCTTTTATTCACATTGTGGTAGACATCTTTTCAGGATTCACTTTTGCAATGCCGGCAGCAAAAGAGACAGCCCGAGTGGTCACTGAATTCCTTAGACAAGCATTTGCAATTATGGGTGTGCCACAAACAATAAAAACAGACAATGGACCTGCATATACTTCTAAACATTTTTGCACACTTTTGTGCACAGTATAAGATTTTATATACCACTGGCATACCTTTTAATCCTCAAAGTCAGGCAATAGTAAAGAGGAGAAACAGAGACATTAAGATACTCCTCCAAAAACAAAAGAAAGAGGGAGCCATAGGTAACCCTAGAGAACTTCTAAATCTAGCCCTTTATACTATTAACTTCTTAATCTTTGACAAAGATGGGACAAAGATGCACTGGCTCTGGCAGACAGGTTTTATAACCCTCTGGAAGAGCAGTGTCCAGTGCGAGCAGCTCCACTGTCTTTAGATAATTGCCAGGTGATGTGGAGAGACCCAGAAAGTGGTGAATGTAAGGGACCAAATAGGTTAACTGCTTGGGGGAGAGGGTTTGCTTGTATCTCCACAGATGGAGAAGGAATCAGATGGGTGCCAATGAGCTGTATTCGCCTTGTCCATTGGAGAGAGACAGAGCAGACCCTTGAAACGAAGGAGAAGACCCAAGAAACATCGGGTGGTTCCATTGCTGACTGTGCCCACCACTGAAAGAGCCTGGCAGTTATGGCGTTTGACTCATGGACATAAAAAATTGTTGGACTTCAAAACCTTCAGGAATCATTGGATTCTCTGAGACATGATAAGACTGTTGTAGGACTTGAAAGCCCTCAGGAATCATTGGATTTTTTTGAGAAACGATAAAACTGTTGCAGGACTTCAAAAACTTGTGGGGATCATTGGATTCCCTGACACTTGAAGCAACAGATATTAGATTGATTTTGGACTATCTCTTGGCTGTTGAAGGAGGCGTATGTTTGACTGATGTTTACATACTTCTAGGACTTCTGGAAATCTTTTACAAGATCGTGTTGATTTATATTGTTTGTTATATCACTACTTACATGTACAATTCATGTTTGTTACACCACATTGAGCCTGCACTGACTGTGGAGAGAGTCATCACTAATAGCCTCTGTGTTATTGCTGTGTGCTTGTGTAATACCTCCCACACTGTTGGGTTTGTGCATATCTGTCTCTAATAAGACCCTTCAGCCCAGAAACCCGCTAGTAATCCCCATTTCCCTTTGGTACTTTTCACCTCCTTTTCTGAGATGTCAGGGAGGGTGTGTTTATCTCCTTTCGGGGTTCTCACCTCTCTGAGAAGTCAGAGATGGCGTGACCACCTGTGTTCTAAAACAAAAGAAAGTGGGAGATGTAGAGGGCCAAAACTCTTGAGTCAATGCACTGAGGTGGGACAATTGAGCACTTGAGGCTAATTACTGATTGGACAATACTCTATAAGAATATGCTTGGAAAATGGCCCTTCCCATTATCCTGTGCTGGCCCAATCGTTTGGTGTACACAGAGAGTTGTGGGAGGAACTAGGAAGTGCAGGGAGACTAGCCAGGGTCACTTCTGCAAGAGAGATGAGGAGATGAGGTTGCAGAGATCCTAAGCATCCACTCTCTTCATTTCTAAAGACCTAGAATAAAGACTTTTGCTTATCCTGACTCTGGCTGATTCTAAGATATCCAGAGTGCTAGTGCAATCACCACAAGGAAGATAAATAGGGAATGTTTTAGACCCTCAAGAAACATCCAGGGGAAATAATGAAGATTTAAAAAATTGTAATATATATGATGCAAGTGTTGTGTGTTAAGGGCTAAAGCACTACAGAAGAAGGATCGATCACTTCTAGAGCAATCAAGAAAGGATGACTAGTTTTTGACAGTTGGTGTTAGGAAACCAGATCATAACAGGCAGCAAGAGATATCCAAGATTCAGAAGTAGCAGAATATCATCTGTATTTGGTGAACTTAATGTTATCTAGTTTGGCTTGAGACCAGGAAATTAGTGAAAGATAAGGTTGAAATGATAGGTTTGGCATCAGGTCATGAAAACATTGGATATTAGGCTAAGAAGGATGGATTTAATTCTTCAAACCATTAAAAGCCATTAAAGATTTCTAAGTGGGGGAGGGATGTGCTAGGCATTGCACTTTAGGAAGATGGATGAAGTATCAGTTGGAGAAAAAAGAGAAAAAAATGAAGAAATCATCTAAGAGGTTATTGTAATAGTGTAGCTAAGAAGTAAGAAGGGCTTAAATAAGAGCGGCAATGGAAAGAAAAAGACTGGATATGAGCCAACTCTAAAATTCTACAGTTCTAATTAGCAAGAAAAAAATGCAAGCAGCATCTAATTAAGGGATAGACTATGTGCTACGAAGTATAAAATGTTGCAAAAAATTTTTAAAGAGAATGTTTCCAGAAAGTTGGAATAGTCAAGGGAGAAAAATTAGAATCTCAGAGTTGAAAGCAACATCAAAAGAGGAAACTAGTCCAATGTATACTTAAAAAAGAATTGCCTCTATGAAACCCCCTCACAAAGGGTAACCTTGTGTTGAAGACTTTGAATAATAGGAAACTCAGTACATATCAAAAAACCCATTCAACTTACAGATAGTTCTAATGTTAGAAATGTTCCCCCCACACACACTATTGGAAAGTTTTCTTGCCATCAAGCTAAAACACACCTTTATACAGATTCCATTAATTATAGTTCTACCCTCTGAGGTGAAGCGAAACAAGTGGAATCCTCCATCTATATAGTAATGCTTCAAAAACTTGAAAACTGGTATCATGTTTGACCATCACCACTTCCACAAAGTCTTCTCCAGCTTAAACATCCCTTGATATATCAAATCACTTTTACTATCTCTTTGGGTAGATGTTTTGCAAGAAGCAAATTAAAGTTAACCCAAAGTAAAGTGGGCTGCATTAAGAAGCCCCAGTTGCTCCTCCCTGTTAGTCTCCAAATAAAGGGCAAATGACCACTTCTCAGATAATTTGAAGAAAGAATTCTTGTTCAGATAGTCCCCTAAAGTTTCTTCCAACTCAAAGATACTATGACAGTGTGTTGAAGAGGAGTGGGGATTTATTCCCAGATCAGGGGAATGAGAGAGCAGGGCCCAACGGCCCAACTCCATTACTTAATCTTTGTACAACAAAGGCTTTTCAGAGTTGGTAAGTCATTCCACAGCTTGAGCTCCATTAGCATAATCTTCAATAACACTTTATATCTATTCCTGTGAAACTTTATTTTACTAAATTTAACCCATGAAGCCAATTGGAATCTTAAAAAATCTTGACTTTCTGCTAAAACACAGAATAAGATACAGGGGATGCTGTACAGGATGTGACATTCTAAAGTTCTTAAAGAGTTCATCATCCTCTTCCTTCTCCAGGTAAAATGGTTTCTGATATACTGTCAACAAATATTGCTTCTATTTTCCCTTCTTCTGATCCTAATCCAAATGCTTTCTACCAGATTTGCCCATTCCAGCTAGGAAAACTCAAATAAATCTATCTTTTTAATATGCAATGCCATTCCATTGTCCCTCTTACCTAGTGTATTTTTTAACAAGGCATATCCTTCCATTGACATATTCCAGTCATGCATTTCATACTATTAAATCTCAAGGATACGCATCTAAGAAAATAACTTTTCCTCTTTGCCCTAAGATTTTTCTTTATTATTCTTCCTGTGCTCATTTATATAGAGACATTTGAGGTCATGAGTTTAAATGCTGTCCATCAACGAAGGTATTGCATCTTATAAATGATTGATATTTTCTTCCTATGTCATATTAGTAGCAATCCATCTATGGTAGTTGGCTTGATGGACATCTATGGGCAATTATCTACATCCTTTATCTTCAGTTGAAACTTTTTTTAATCAGGTATTGAAGCCTCCAAGAAAAAAATTTATTTACTTTCCCCTCACTAAAGGCAGCCTATTATTAATCAAAACATGCTCATCATTATTTTATCTGTACACATGGGCCAGCAATTCAAATTCCATCATCTGCCAGTATCTTTTTGACCCTATTCGGTTCCCAAATGTACTTTTCTCTTCTGAAATCCCTATCTTCAATAAGTGTTGGGAAAATCTGTCTACGTTCCTATGGACTTTAATTTCTTCTTATAACATCAAAATCCCAAGCAATGCTTTCTAGATTATTTTTGATAATCTGCCTCTCAATTTGATTCTATTCAAGAAAACTTTCTTAGGCACTTTACACAGTAAGACATTAAGCTAGATTCTAAAGATATAAAGACCAAAAAATAAATAAAGAGTTCCTGCACTTACTTCTATTGTAAGAATAGAGTATATATAAAGATAAGTAGATATAAAAATAAAGTATATTGTTTAAAGGGTATATTTTTGAAAGACCCTCAAAATGATCCTCTAAACACTAGTCCAAAAAGGAAAGCAAATGGACTTAGTAAGAGAATCTGTAAGATACTGTTTAAGGATAAAGCCTTTAAAAACAGATGCACACCTACTTAGAAAATCCACCTTGGATTGAATTTGGGGGAATTATCTCCACAGATTGAAAATAAGAAATTACAGCTAAGTATCTTGATGTTTTGGTTTAATTGGTTTGATTTGTTTTGTTTGAGTCTTTGAGGTATTGTTGAGAAAATCTTATGGACTATTGGGGGAAATATTAGCCCAGGAATAGATATGCAGATCTGATAAAAGTATAACTACATAATAAAAATAGAATTCTGAATCTTCAAAATTTAAAACACACAACGATTACTAGAAAGAATATTTATTAAGTACCTACCTTGTGCCAGGCACTGTGCTAAGCAATGGAGATGAAAGGCAATCACTGACCTTGAGGAGTTCACGGTCTAATCACAGAAACTACAAGCAAACAAATATGAACAAACAAGCTATACACAAGACAAATAGAAGATAATGACAGAGGAAAAGCCCTAGAATTAAGAATATTAGGAAAGTTAGATGATAGAAAATGTGAGCTCTTAGTGGATATCTCATCTTTCCAATCCTAGGGTACTATGGAATGACCACTTGAAATCAGAGTCAGAGAATACATTCTACTTCTGGCTTTGCCACTTACTACAACATAAACATAGACACAACCCAAAAAAATATATTTAAAAACAAGTTATTGCTGTTATCATCATGATGAAGTTCTTTTATTTTTCATTTAATAGTATTTTATTTTTCCAATTACACGTAAAGATAGTTTTCAACATTCATTTTTGTAAGATTTTGAGTTCCAAGTTTTTCTCTCTTCTTCCCAAGATAGTAAGCAGTCTGATATATTATATACATGTACAGTCATTTTAAACATATTTCCATATTAGTCATGTTATGAAGGAAAAATCAAAAGAAAAGGAAAAAACATAAGAAAGAAAAAAGAAAGGAAAGGTGAAAATAGTATAATTCAATCTATTTAGTCTCTATAGTTCTTTCTCTGGATGCAGATGGCACTTTCCATCCCAAATCTATGGGAATTATCTTGGAACACTGTATTCCTGAGAAGGGCTATGTCTGTCACAATTGATCATCACATAGTATTATTATCACTGTACACAATGTTCTGGTCCTGCTCATTTCATTCAGTATCTGTTCATGTAAGTCTTCCCAAGTTTTTCTGCTCATTATTTCTTTTTTTTTTTTTTTTTTTTTTTTATAATTATAACATTTTTTGACAGTACATATGCATGGGTAATTTTTTACAACATTATCCCTTGCACTTACTTCTATTCAGATTTTTTCCCTTCCTCCCCCAACCCCCTCCCCCAGATGGCAAGCAGTCTTATATATGTTAAATATATTACAGTATAATTTAGATAGAATATATGTGTGTAGAACCGAATTTTTTGTTGCACAGGAAGAATTGGATTCAGAAGGTAAAAATAACAGTTTACATTCATTTCCCAGTGTTCCTTTTCTGGATGTAGCTGGTTCTGTCCATCATTGATCAATTGGAATTGGATTAGCTCTTCTCTATGTTGAAGAAATCCACTTCCATCAGCATATATCCTCATACAGTATCATTGTTGAAGTGTATAATGATCTTCTGGTTCTGCTCGTTTCACTCAGCATCAGTTGATTTAAGTCTCTCCAAGCCTCTCTGTATTTCTCCTGTTGGTCATTTCTTATAGAACAGTAATATTCCATAACATTCATATACCATAGTTTACCCAACCATTCTCCAATTGATGGACATCCATTCATCTTCCAGCTTCTAGCCACTATGAAAAGGGCTGCCACAAACATTTTGGCACATACAGGACCCTTTCCCTTCTCTAGTAGTTCCTTGGGGTATAAGCCCAGTAGTAGTATGGCTGGGTCAAAGGGTATGCACATTTTGATAACTTTTTGGGCATAATTCCAGATTGCTCTCCAGAATGGTTGGATTCTTTCACAACTCCACCAACAATGCATCAGTGTCCCAGTTTTCCCACAGCCCCTCCAACATTCTTCGTTATTTGTTCCTGTCATTTTAGCCAATCTGACAGGTGTGTAATGATACCTCAGAGTTGTCTTAATTTGCATTTCTCTGATCAATAATGATTTGGAACACTCTTTCATATGAGTGGAAATAGTTTTAATTTCATCATCTGAAAATTGTCTGTTCATATCCTTTGACCATTTATCAATTGGAGAATGGCTTGATTTCTTATAAATTAAAGTCAATTCTCTGTATATTTTGGAGATGAGGCCTTTATCAGAACCTTTAACTGTAAAAAATTTTTCCCAATTTGTTACTTCCCTTCTAATCTTGTTTGCATTAGTTTTGTTTGTGCAGAAACTTTTTAATTTGGTGTAATCAAAATGTTCTATTTTGTGATCAATAATGGTCTCTAGTTCTCCCTTGGACACAAACTCCTTCCTCCTCCACAAGTCTGAGAGGTAAACCATCCCATGTTCCTCCAATTTATTTATGATTTCATTTTTTATGCCTAAATCTTGGACCCATTTTGATCTAATCTTAGTATGTGGTGTTAAATGTGGGTCCATGCCTAGTTTCTGCCATACTAATTTCCAGTTTTCCCAGCAGTTTTTGTCAAATAATGAATTCTTATCCCAAAATTTGGGATCTTTGGGTTTGTCAAAGATTAGATTGCTATTTTTATTCACTATCTTGTCCTGTGAACCTAACTTATGCCACTGATCAACTAGTCTATTTCTTAGCCAATACCAAATGGTTTTGGTGACTGTTGCTTTATAATATAGCTTTAAATCAGGTACACTTAGACCACCTTCCTCTGACTTTTTTTTCATTAGTTCCCTTGCAATTCTCGACCTTTTATTCTTCCATATGAATTTTGTTGTTATTTTTTCTAGGTCATTAAAATAGTTTCTTGGGAGTCTGATTGGTATAGCACTAAATAAATAGATTAGTTTGGGGTCATTATTTCTTATAGAATAATAGTATTCCATTACATTCAAATAACACAACTTATTATGTTGTGGTGAGATTTGTAGTCAGAGGATTTAGGCCAGAATATTGTCTGTCATTAACCTCTATCCTTTTCCTTGTGCATATGTAATGACATATAGAAATCCCATTTGGATGTTTGGGTACAAGATGTTGAGTTAAAAAAACAATATGGGGCTTGGTCTAAGTGACTTTAGCTCTCAATCCATGTTCTTATGACCTCCAACAGCATCTCTATTTGATACTTCTCCTCTAAACAATCTGATTTACTCATTCTCCCCAAAACAATCCACCATTTCCCCTTATCCTTATTCACATCATTTCCCAATCCCAGCTTCTACCCACATATGATTCGATACTAGATCCTACCCTTTCTTCAAAGCCCAGATAAATTTTAGCCCCACCTATTCCATGAAGGTTTTCTTTGAGAACAAATTATCTTTGCCTTCTCAGAAAATCTATAAATCTTTTATTTTCTATGCCATTCATTTGGTTCTTTTCTTTTATTCTGTTGAATTGCATTATTTCTCTATATACGTATAAGTCCTATCTCTCCAACAAGACTTTTAAAAAAATTATTCTTTTGGCACTCTGGGTGATAATTCATCCAGACCAAGTGACTCAACTCTAGAGACCTTCTGAGTCACTGAAAAGTAATTGGTTCAACTTCATCACTTTATACCTGAATAAATTAAGGCCAAAAAATGTTCATGATTTTCATCACATATAGCATAAGTTCTCAGGATCTTCTGAACCAAAATCCAATGCTTTCCTACTGTAACATATTCACTTATCCCATGTTCCAGTTACTTGTAAATCATTTTTATCCTTTATTTCCCAATCTATAAATAATCCTCCTTAGTAGAGAAAATAAAAGCAAATTAGGAACTGGTAGTTTGGTCTTCCCTTTACTGTATATAATACTCTTCCCAACTGTTCCAAGCAGGTGTCTTATTTCTTCTATGTCCTATAACAGTGTATGTATTTGTGTGCATATACATGTGCACATGTGCATATGAGGTAACTCTACAGTAATATTATACATAATAGATATATATGTTATCTACATATATATGTATACATGTATGTATGTAGATGTATATGTTATCTATATATTATGTATAATACTAATATATATATGTGTGTGTGTACAGCTATATATATATACTATATGTATATACACACATATACATGGTATTTTGAGGATTTGATACCTCTCCTCTATACACATATATATGGTGCTTTGAGGATTTGAAAATATTGTCTTATTTGATCCAATAACTCTGGGAGGTAGGTACTGTTATTAACCCTATTTAATAAATAAGGAAACTGAGACACACAGAAACTAAAGTACTTGTCCAGAGTCACATTTCTAGTAAGTATCTGAAACTGTATTTGACCTCCAGTTTTGCTAACTCCTAGTCTGTCATTCTATTTATCATCCCACCTAGCTGCCTCTGATGAATATTTATTAGATTTTGTCTTGTATGGCACTTTATGTAGGCTTTGAAATTGCTATGCACTGTTCCTAGTACTAGCAACTAGAGAGATCAGGAAAGGTTTCCCTTAGGAGATGACATTGGACCTAATCCTTGAAAGAAGCTAAAATGATTTAAAAATACAAACTCAACTACATAGAAGTTTCTGTCATTATGTATTTTTAATCAATCAATGGATTTGGCATTATGTAGCAGTCCCTAAAATTCATGCTAAGAATTCTCATGCTTGAAAATGTTAAAAGCCACTTATTTTTGTAAAGGATGGCAAAGCAGATTGATATTTCCAAAAATATATACCTCACTCTAAAAACTCACAGGTCCTGAAAAGTTGCACATCAATTGAATTTTTGTAAAGCAAATCATAGTTTTAATCATCAGGGAATCTTGCTCCCTTCCTTCAAATATTACTTCAGTGCTTCATTTTAGTGTAAAGGTGACCCTTGGTTCTCAAAGGCTATACCTGCAGAGAACAAACTGCAGCTTAGCTGGAAAGACCAGCCTACCTAAATTTAGAGAGACTCATTAACATGTTGGTCACAGGGTGATGAATCACTTCAACCAAAACAACTCATGAAGACCATCTACAAAAGGTAGTACCATCTAGGTTCAGATGTCAAGAAACAAGGACAAGGTTTCATACTCAGTGACCTATCCACAGGACTTATTGATAGTATACAAAATTATTTCAGGGATTCATTCAATCACACAGGAAGGATGCAAGAAAACATATGTGGTCTGTTTTACTACCACCCACTGCGTCTCCATCTATTCTTGTGTGGAGAATGAAAATGCATGTGTAACATCTCCCAGGAAGTTGACTCTATCCAGACATTAATCAACATTTGGATGGTTTGCAGATGTCAGGGACTGTGTAGTCACTGAGATGGACAAAGAGATCTAGAACTTTTTGCAAAGTACACTAATCTGGGATAAACAAACCCCAGTTATCTTTTGATGTATATCATTTGGAAATAAGTCAGAAATAACTAAACAAAGGAGTTATAATATTTTTTCAGAGCCAGAAACAATTCTTAAGGATATTCATCAACCAGCCTGCCTTCAAATGTATCCTCTCTGTCCCTGACTGAAAATTTTCCTAACAATTAGAGCTGTTGAAAAGTTAGATGAGTTGCATTGAGAGGTGGTAAGTCCCTCTCCAAAGAGGTTTTCAAGTAGAGGCTGGATGTCCACTTGTTTAAGATGTCATACTGGGATTAGTGATGGTCTCTGACATCTCCCCCCAAATCTGAAATCCTCTGATTTCACAACAACTTACAAGGCAGAGTACAAATATGACAGATGAAAAATATAGTAAATTCCATGAATCTAGAATTATTAAATCAAGTTTAGTCTGAAAAAAATTATTTTCCTGAATGTAGGAGTGAATTAGGAAGCCAGGAAGGGATACCAGTGGTTAGGGCTACAAACTAACCAGAGAATGAAACAAGAAATCGCTGAGATTTGAGTATAGCAATTAGCAGAACCCAACTAAATATATTAACAAGAAACACTTGAAAATATCTAAATTTATTCATTCTATATTTCATTTGTCCCCACAAGTATATAACGATTTTGCACCTAAAAATGGGATCAAGGCTGTGGAATAAAGAGAATTTAAGAAATAAGAGGTACTTAAGAAGAAGGAGTTAAGAGGAAAGATCATGGTCCCAAGAGGATGGTTTTTGGAGAAGAAACCCCTTGCTATTAAATTATCAGTGTGAGGAGAAAATTATCATGCAGAAAAGGTTCAAGGAGCTTTCCATTTTTTATCTTTCTGAGTCCTCATCACCATCTAGTTAATCACACTGGACTGGCCTACTTCACAAGACTGATCTAAGATAAGAGATGTCAAAGTAAACAAACAAGAGCCAATCTGAGAAACTACAATTTCATTATTTCTTCCTTGAATAAAATGTGAGTTACATGAAAATGCTCCCTGGTAAAGGTAAACAAAATATTCAGCAATTAATAGCCACCAATACCAGTTCACATTAGTTCAACAGATTAGATAGCCAGTCCACAAGGCAAATAGACAAAACTAAGGAAGTTACTTTGTAATAGGATATGGGATGACAAAGAGAAATCAGAAAAATCTAAATTATAAGGGCACCTCACAAAGGGAAGGCCTAGCTGGGATACAGTGATGGAAGATCATTAAGTACCAGGAGGCCATGAGACCTTTGAAACTATAGAACCCTTTAAAAAGAAAGGAAAGGAAGGGAAATAAAAACTAATTTCACTTACCTCATTAGTTTGCTCAGACCATACCTGCTTCACATGTTACATGTAACACCCCAAACTGTTTTGTTGGTGTTTTTTTTCTCATCCACTGGGCAAAAAAAAAAAAAATAGATTATGGTCCATGACATCACAGACCACTAGCATATGGTAACTTCTTTTTTGGTATAATCGGCTTTTTCCCTGTGAATAGAGACTGATTCTGCTCTAAGAATAAAAACCACATCTCAGCAACCCAGCCACGTCCTCATTTTTTGCAACTTTTTTTTCTGTTCCTTTGTAATTGGCTCAGCTTTCTGAGCTCTGCAACCCATCTGGTTTAAAAGATCTCCTACTGTTTATGGACTCCTCTGAGATGACTCAAAGACAGAGGGGAAACCCAACCATTGCTTCTCTTTCCCCAGTTCCATTAAAGCCAAATCTGAACATTATTTAAGCATCACATTTGTGCCTTGTATGTCTTTCACAGAGACTATAGCATACCTGGAAAAAAAGCAACACACAAAAAGGGGGAAAGACTGGTAATTATGTGTCAGGATCTAAGACTCCAACGTGGAATTTGTAGAGTTATATTAGAACTTTGTTTGCTTAGATCATAGACTTAAAGCTTAAACTACTTCATTTTGCAGATGAAGAAATTCTTACAAATATGAAACAAAATTTGAACTCAAGCCTTCTGACTTAAGATTCAGAGTTCTTTCTACTATATAACAAATGATAGGGTTTTTTTTAATCTTTCCCCCATATAAAAAGAATACAGTTAATAACCTGCCAGTGGTTTAATGGATAATTTCTAGAGCCAAAGGGAAAGAAAATCCATTCTAGTAAAAGATGATAAGGTCCAAGGAACAAACTGAGAAAGTAAACAGGATGCTAGTCCACATCTAGCAAGATCTCACAGAGTAACCAATACGCAGAATGAAAGCAAGAATCAGAAGCAGGAATTTGCATCAGTCAGCTAAATCCCAGAAAGTCAACATGGAGTTAAGGAGAACATATTGTCTTATAGACATTAGAGAGATGACAATTTGTATCATGTAATT
>NC_133617.1:110763173-110803173 GCF_048593235.1 Sminthopsis crassicaudata | reverse complement strand
AGGGATAGTATTCATATTCTTGAAATAGACACCCCCCTAATTCACTAATAGGTTTAAGGCCTACAAATAATATATAATTATAATAAATAATACTATAGATGATACCTATAACAGAATCTTCAGTAAAACCCAAAGCTACCAATGTCTATGAACACCTTCACAAAATACAATAAACAGGGTGAATGACAGGGATTCATTCAAACAGGTGAATTTAACCACATAAGTCTCTCTTTACTTGAATTTGGCTCTGGAAGTGTATGCCCTAAAAGTTTGACCAATTAACACTATATATTTTTAAGGAAATATATTCGCATGAAGATATCAAGGAATCTAAGAAAGAAAGCATGGTGTTAAGTATTTGAGTGACAATCAACCAAGGAAGAAGTGGAAATAATATTGTCGTAATACAACATCACAACTCTTCTGGGAACAAAAAACCCATCTTCTCCACATTGGCTGAGTGAGCAAATATGTTGTTTGTGTTTGCCAGACCCCCTTTTCAGGAAAATAGGACTTCTCACTTGAGCAGAAAGAAGAATAGAGAGGGAGCTCAGGAAACAGGTCACAAACCTAGCAGGGAACTATGACATTGTAACAATGGGGGATTCCCAAACATCTGTTGAGGTTTTTTGAAGTTCAAAAGACTATCTAATAAGTTGCAGGAAAGAGTCAGGATCCAAAAAGATTTAGAAAGACTAGAACAATGGGTAAAACCTGAAAAAGTGGAATGTTAAAAAGACAAATGTAAAGTTCTACACTGGTGTTTAAAAAAAATAAATTTCACAAGGACAGGATAGGAAAGCATGAGAAAAGGAGACTTTGTATGGAAAAAAGTCTGGGCATCTCAATATCTATTAACTGTGTGATATGGAAGTCACAAACTAGCATTGAGAAGCTGCCTCTATAAGAGTACTCCTTAATTAGACCATATCTGAGTGTTGTGTTAACTTCTGGGTGCCACATTTTAGGAATGATATTGACAGATTGTATTGGATTCAGAGAAAGGCAACTAGGATGCTAGTACAGGAGACTAGATGTTGCTAGGTTAAAGGAGAGGGGAATGTTAAGCTTGGAAAAAAGAGAAGATTTGGGGAAGGTTTGGTTACTATCTTCAAATATCTGAACAACTGTTATGTGGAAGAGATACTAGAAGTGTTCTGTCTGTCCCCAGAGGGAAGAACTAGAAACAATGAATAAGAGATAGATTTAGTCTCAATGTCATGGAAAAGTTTCCTAACAATATGAGATGTCCCAAAGTGGAATGTGCTGCCCCTGGAGAATTCATAATATTTCTTCTATGAAAGACTGAATGATCACTAGCTGTTGTACAAGGAATTCTTATATTAATTATAGTTTGGATTTCAGACAAACACATGAAGTGATTCTGAGTGAAGTGAGCAGAGCCAAAAGAACATTGTACACAGTAATAGCAACATTGTACAAAGATCAACTAGGATAGCAATACAATGATCCAAGACAATTCCAAAAGACTTATGACAGACAAAGCTATCCACATTGAGAGAAAGAACAGATGGAGCCTCAATGCTGATAGAAGTATACTATTTTCATTTTTTTAGTTTTGTGGGTTTTTTCTTTTGTTATGTTTCTTCTTTCAAAACATGACCAATGTGGAAATATTTTACATTAAAAAATAAACAATGCTAGACTGAATTTTTGCCACATAATTATGTATATTTGCACCTATGGATGATTCTAGTATCTGAGCTAACCATAGTCTCAGAATACAAATTACAGTTGACAGTTGTGAAATAAAATTGGTAAGTCACTTCACATTTTGTGCCTCAGCTTCTCCATCTGTGAAATAAAATAACTTGATCTGTGAGTCATTTTAGCTTGAATCATCTGTGATTATAATATATTTTAGTGTTAAAAAAATTATAGTCACTAAAATGGCTTATTATCAAGGAGATTTGACCTACATCAGGCCTTCCCTTTCCACAATTGGAATAATAATTAGTTCTACCAACTTCACACAGTAGTTGCAAAAATAAAATGAGATCATGTATGTAAAAGCACTTTGTAACAATGAATCACTTTAGAAATGTAAGCTACTATTACTATTACCATTATTGCATTTGTATCCATCTAATTTTAAACATCTCTGGCAATTTTCTACACTGAAATGAAAAAAAAAGTAATATTTTTCGGATTTTTTCACTTTCATAGACAATAACTGAGATATCTTTCTTTAAAAAATACATCATAAGGATGAGAATGACATGAACTTCAAATCATACATTTGCAACCATGCAAATGCACCAGCAGGGTATATGCTGATTTCAATCACTGCCACCCCCCAAACAATCATGACCAACTCTACCTGGTCACCAGATTCTCCTCCTAACTCAATGGTGAACACAAACTAATGGACTCTCTTCATACACACAGAGAATCATTTTCAGTGAAGCTGAGATAACAATCAGTCTCACCAGGCTAATCACAGAGACACAAGAAATTTTCAACATCAGGACTGCCAAGAATGAGAATACTCCACCATGGTGGGGAAACGAGATTTCTTGGGTCCCAGAACTAACGTGACTCTAACGCCTGAGGAATTCATAGAAATTACACCACAACTAACTCCCATGGCCTGCTAGGGAAGCAGCCCAACTGACACACGATCACCAGAGAGAGATGGTTAAATCAAAAGGATAAGAAGCTGTTGCTTACAAGATAGCTTCTTTCTAGCTCCTGCTTATGTCTATGTTCATGAAATGGGCATAACTCAGTGATATAGTTTCTACTTACTCCACTGCCTTCTCTGCAGAGGCACTACCTGAGATAATTAAAGTGCATTCAAAAAAACATCTTTACTTTCCAGAGTAGCATTTTCAATGCAAATTTGACTTATCTTTCTAAGATTTTTGTTTTATGATCTGACCTGTAACATCAGTCTTGGGAACTCCTGGAGTAAAAAAGAAATGAAATTAGACAACCTGTTTTGCAATTTACAGTTTTAGGAAAGCTGCCTGGGATTGTTAAGAAGCTGACTATAGTGAACAAAGTTACATTTTTCAAAAAGAAATAAACATTTTTTCTATACTTACTATGAGACAGGCTTTGTGCCAGAGTTTCACAGCCATTATATATCACTGATGAGACTTGAACTCAGCATCTTCCTGACTCTTAAGTCAGCTCTCCATGCAATAAGGCACAAAACCTTTCAAAGTATATGTTATTATATATATGCAAATATGTGTGTATATGTGTGTGTTATTCTTTAATACATAGATTACTTCAGGGTGAGGTAAATCTCCCAGTTTAGGAAAGTCTTCCATCAATACAGATCACAAGCCAATTATATTTAGAAAATTAGTCCCAGGAAGTTACTGGAAACACAGAGAAGCAAAGTAATTTCTCCACAGTTACATAGCTAATACTTCAGAGACAGAACTTCCTGATTCCAAAACTTTCTTTCTATCCACTATGGCTCAGTTTCTCATATATGTTATATCAACCAAATTCAAGTAATATAAAATCTAGAATGGTTTCTATGTACCCAGTTTACTTCATTGGTACAGAGATAGTTAGAAGAACTTACTGTATATTTTTGCCTGCATTTTTCTCTTGCCCCCCCCCCCCCGAGCTGGAAAAGTCCAGAAGTTCCTAATGAAATTCTGGATGGCATATGTATGCTCAGAGCCAAATGTCATTTGGGCTTCTCTGAGAGAGCTGGCAAGTAGTTGTGAAGGTGCCCCAGCTCTTTTATCAAGCTTTGATTTTAAAAAGAAGAATGGAGAGAAAGAGGGAGGGAGGGACGAAGGAAGGAAGGAAGGAAGGAAGGAAGGAAGGAAGGAAGGAAGGAAGGAAGAAGGAAGGAAGGAAGGAAGGAAGGAAGGAAGGAAGGAAGGAAGGAAGGGAGGGAGGGAGGGAGGGAGGGAGGGAGGGAGGAGGAGGGAGGGAGAGGAAGGGAGGAAGGAAGGAAGGAAGGAAGGAAGGAAGGAAGGAAAGGAAGGAAGGAAGGAAGGAAGGAAGGAAGGAAGGAAGGAAGGAAGGAAGGAAGGAAGGAAAGGAAGGAAAGGAAGGGAAAGGAAAGGAAAGGAAAGGAAAGGAAAGGAAAGGAAAGGAAAGGAAAGGAAAGGAAAGGAAAGGAAAGGAAAGGAAAGGAAAGGAAAGGAAAGGAAAGGAAAGGAAAGGAAAGGAAAGGAAAGGAAAGGAAAGGAAAGGAAAGGAAAGGAAAGGAAAGGAAGGAAAAGGAAAGGAAAGGAAAGGAAAAGGAAAGGAAAGGAAAGGAAAGGAAAGGAAAGGAAAGGAAGGAAAGGAAAGAAAGGAAAGGAAAGGAAAGGAAAGGAAAGGAAAGGAAAAGGAAAGGAAAGGGAAGGGAAGGAAGGGAAGGGAAGGGAAGGGAAGGGAAGGGAAGGGAGGGAAGGGAAGGAAGGAAGGAAGGAAGGAAGGAAGGAAGGAAGGAAGGAAGGAAGAGGAAGGAAGGAAGGACGAAGAGGAAGGAAGGAACGGAGGACCGAGCCTCGCCGGCCGGACGTCCCGTCTTCGTCCTTGCCACCCGTCGAGAAGGGACAAGAAGGGCCAGGTAGTGGGAATTCAGTAAGGGAAGGGCAAAGGACATTAGCTAACATGCTTTCAGGAGTTCATTCAATTTGACACAATTTAGAGCAACCAAGAAGATGCTTCAATAGAAGTGTTTCTCCTGGACCAATCAAGTCCCAAGGTCAGTTTTATCTGAAGGCTTGGTAAATAATTATCCATTCATGTCATCCAGTCATATCATTACTAGGCAAAAGCCTCAAGGAAGTCAATAACAAAAAGAAAGGCTCCATATATGCCATAATATTTAAAGTAACACTTTCTGTAACAGCAAAGAAATGGAAACAAAGTGGATGACCATTGATTAGGGAATAGCTCAACAAAATGTGGTTCATGAATATAATGGAATATCACTCTAATAAAATAAATTATAAATATGATGAATAGAAAAAATATGAAAAGACAAATAAACTGATACAAAATAAAAAATTAATGAACAAGCATTTATAAAGGGTTTACTAAATGCCAATCATTGTGCTAAGAACTAAGAAACCAGTCCTGGAAAGGATAATTTGGACTAGAAATAATTATTAAATTGTGCATATTTTTTGATCCAGCAATACTACTCTGAAAGTGATGGATTCCACCCCATTGTAGGGCTCTAATCAAAGACTATATGACCATTTTTCTTGTAAGTTTTGTAGAAGATTTTTATTCAAATATAAATGAGATAAAATGATCTCTGATTTTTCTGCCTCCTCTGAAATTCTAGATTTCTGCTGAGTTGGGCTCAAGGAAATCATCTGGGAAGACAGAATGAAGGACAGTTTCTTCTAGCTGAGGAAGATAAAACTAAAACATTGCTAAAGGTTTTTATCCCCACCCAGCCATTAAAAAAGGAAAACTAGCTTTATTGTACTATAATAATTATGCCCTGGTCAGATATTCATGGGTCTTTTTCATCAGGATGTTTGAATCCTGAAGGTCAAAGAGGTAGTATATTGATGGGGAGCACTACAACATTACTTATTCAAAGCATCACAGAATCTAAAATTCAGAAGAACCAGAGAAATCACTGAATTCAACTCTGAGCAGGTAAAACCCTCTCCAGTATCTTCTGCCTGAAGACTTTCAGTGACAGAGATCTCTTTACTTATCAACATATATTCTTTCCCAATTAGGGACAGATCTAATTGTTAGCATTTGATAGTGGGACAGCTATAGAGTGAATATAGCACAGTGTCTGAGTCAGGAAGTCTCTTCTTCCTGAGTTCAAATCCAGCTTCAGACACTTTCTAGCTGTGTGACCCTGGCAAGTGACTTAACCCTCCTTGCCTCAGTTTCCCCATCTATAAAAAAGGGTTAGAGAAGAAAATAGTGAATCACTGCAGTATCTCTGCCAAGAAAACCCCAAAGTGGAGTCAAAAAAAGTCAAACACAATTCAACAACAAAAATTTCTTTTTATCAATGCCACATCTATTCCTCTGTAACTTCCTTTCATCCAGAAGTGAGTGTCCAAGGAATAGAAGTCATATTATACAAGGATTAATTTAAAGAAATGGAATATTCTTGAAGAATAGATTTAGGATGAATATTATTCCTTTTTTCAAGTATTTGAATGACCATCATAGAGAAGAGGGGTTAGATTTGTTCTTTTTTTTCCAAAAAGGAAGGATTTGCTGGTTTATCAAATTCATCCTCAATTTTTCACTCTCTTACATCTCATACCCAATCCATTGCCAAGTCTTATAGTTTCTAAATTCACAATATCTCCCATAAACCTTTCTTTCCTCTGACACATCTACCGCTCTCCTGACCCAGACCCAGATCACTTGCACTTGGACTTTTGCCTTTTTATTGTCTTACTCTGTCTCTAGTTGCTTCCTATTTTCGTCCATCCTCCACTCAGATATTAAGGTGATCGTCCTGAAGTGCAGATCCAACCATGTCACTCAGCTATTCAATAAACTCCATTGGTTCCCTACTATTCGGCTTTTAAAGTCCTTCATAAACTGACTCCTTCCTGCTTTTTCAGTTCTGTAACCCTTATTCTTTTCCCACTACACTACAATCCAGGGACACTGCTCTCCAGCTTGCTCTTCCTCATGCATGACACTCCATATTTTTACTCTATACACTATCACTGATTGTCCCCCATGCCTGGAATTCTTTCCCTCCTCATTTTCCACTTCCTGGTTTTCTTCACTTCCCTCAAGTTTCAGCTAGTTCAACTTCTTCAAAAACTTTTGCTGACTCTTTTCAATATTAGTGCCTTTCCTAAGGTGATTATCTCTAATTTTTCTAACTATATCTTATTTGTACATAGTTCCTTTTGTATTATCTCCTTTATTACATTGTAAGCTCCAAGAGAATAGGACTATTTTCTTGTATAATCCTAGCACCTAGCAAAGTGTCTAAAACACAGTAAGTACTTAATATTTTTTTTGATTGATTGATTCATTGCTATATCAAATTACCTTGTTATAGTGAGGTTACAGTACTCTAAAATATTTCTTATTCAAACTTCTATTTAACCATGTCTTCACTCCCATACTACAGTATTTACATACTTTAGTTTGAATCCAAATTCAGGATTTTACTTATTTTATGCCAGTTACAACTTCATTTTCCTTATCTAACAGGATTACTTAAACAATAAGTGAAAAGAATGGGTCGATGTGATAATAATTGTATTTTAGCAAGATCTTTAACATACTTGTAGACAGTATGGAAAGATGTGGGCTGGACAATAATAGATTAGGAACTGGATAATTACCACCCAAAAAAAAGGTAATTAATCAGGAACTGGGAATTCTGAAACATAGGGAAGCTGTCCAAATTATAACTGTGCCTATGTGTTATTATGTGTATGTATGTATATATGTTTGTATGTATATATATATGTATATATGTATGTATGTATGTATGTATAAGTACCTTTGTTAAAAAGGGGTCAAGGTGTGAAGGAAGAAGGAATTTATGACCAAAGTTGATCACAAAATAGAAAATTTTGATTATATCAAGTTAAAAAGCTTTTTTACAAACAAAACTAATGCAGACAAGATTAGAAGAAAAGCAATAAACTAGGAAAACATTTTTATAGTCAAAGGTGCTGATAAAGGCCTCATTTCCAAATATATAGAGAATTGACTCTAATTTATAAGAAATCAAGCCATTCTCCAATTGATAAATGGTCAAAAGATATGAACAGACAATTTTCAGATGGAGAAATGGAAACTATTTCTAGCCATATGAAAAAATTCTCCAAATCATTATTGATCAGAGAAACGCAAATTAAAACAACTCAGATACCACCACACACCTCTCAGATTGGCTAGGATAACAGGAAAAGATAATGATGTATATTGTAGGGGATGTGGGAAAACTGGAACGCTGATACATGGTTGGTGGAGTTGTTAATACATCCAACCATGCTGAGAGTAATTTGGAACTATGCTCAAAAAGTTATCAAAGTGTGCATATCCTTTGATCCAGCAGTGTTACTACTGGGCTTATATCCCAAAGAGATTTTAAAGAAGGGAAAGGGACCCACATGTGCAAAAATGTTTGTGGCAGCCCTTTTTATAATGGCTAGAAAGTGGAAATTGAAGGGTTGCCCATCAATTGCAGAATGGCTGAATAAATTGTGGTATATAAATGTTATGGAATATAATTGTTCTGTAAGAAATGACCAGCAGGATGATTTCAGAAAGGCTTGGAGAGACTTACATGAACTGATGCTGAGTGAAGTGAGCAGAACTAGGAGATCATTATACACTTCCACAACAATATTATATGATGATCAATTCTGATGGATGTGGCTCTCTTCAACAATGAGATGAACCAAATTAGTTCCATTTGTTCAATAATGAAGAGAACCAGCTACACCCAGCGAACGAACTATGGTAAATGAGTGTAGACCACAACATAGCATTTCCGTTCTTTCTGGTTTTGTCTGCTTACATTTTTTATTTCCTTCTCAGGTTATTTTTACCTTATTTCTAAATCTGATTTTTCTTGTGCAGCAAGATAACTGTATAAATATGTATGCATTTAATATATACTTTAACATATTTAACATGTTTGGTCTATCTGCTATCTAGGGGAGGAGGTGGGAGGAAGGAGGGAAAAGTTGGAACAGAAGGTTTTGCAATTGTCAATGCTGAAAAATTATCCATGCATATGTCTTGTAAATAAAAAACTATAATAAAAAGGGGGTCAAGGAAATGACTTGGAAAATCACAGATAAAAGTATCAATTTTGGACTCCCAAAAATGAAGTAAAATTTAAGAGAGGAGGGGCAGCTAGATGGCACAGTGGATAGAACACCTGCCCTGAAGTCAGGAGAACCTGAGTTCAAATTTGATTTCAGACACTTAACACTTCTTAGCTGTGCAATCTTGGGTAAGTCACTTAACCCCAATTACCTCAGCTAAAAAAAAAATTAAGAGAGGAGGGTTGCTGTGTGAAGGTGGCAAAGTAGAGGCCTGAGGTGGCAATGAGAATCAAGGAATATGCCCATTCTTCCTCCTATTATGTTAGCTAGAGAGGAATATCTAGCCTTAGAGAGGGCACCAAAAAAATCCAATGTCTTCAAAAAAAATCTAGATTTCAGGCAGCATTAGGTGAAAGATATATAAGAAGAAGAGATATGGAATGAAAGAGAAAGGCTGATAATAATAAAAGCAACAATGAAGCATCTGAATAAATAATGTATAGAACAATAAATCTGGAATTAAGAAAAAGAGTTCAAATTTGACCTCATATACACACTAGTTGTATAACCCCAGACAAGTCACTAAACTTGATTGTTTCCATTTCTTCATCTGTAAAATAGTGATCAAAAAAAAAAAAAAAACCCTAGTCATTTTTAGCATTCTTGGGAGGATAAAATACAATGGGATTTGTAAATATCTTTGCAAACCTTAAAGCACTATATAAATATTAGTTTTTATTGAAGAAGAGTTCTAGATGGCAAAACGAAAAAGAAAGGTATGTTAAACTAGAAAGTGGTTAATCTTGAGTTTGATAATGGATAAAGAGAAGAACTGACAACTGCCACTACCCATTGCCTTCCTCCGTTATCTCAATCAAGTTTATTATGGGAGACAGATAAATCTTACACAGTACCTGCCACAGGCCACTTTAGTTGTCATTCTCAGACATCTTGCTCTTATAGTTTGAATCCTCAGGCCACTCAACATATCAGAGAAACCTCACCCTAGTTGGAAGGTAGGACCAGGGAGAGACAATGTAATCGTCACCGAAAACTGGGGGAGTAACTGTCTAAAATCAGACAAGGAAGAAGGCCAATCAATCAGACATTCCTATGCAAAGGAATGAGGCACCCTCTAGGAAAAGTAACTTCTTGACCATGGTGCCTGGAGGAAAATCCCAATTGTCCCATTCTATTTCTGGTTCTACAATTAATAAATTAATGCAGCCTCTACTAGAACATCCTTGTCCTTGGGTTTTCTAGCAATATTTTTTTTATTTATAAAATTTTTTGACAGTATATATGCATAATTTTTTTATTATAACATTATCCCTTGTATTCATTTTTCCAAATTATCCACTCCCTCACTCTATTCCCTCCCCTAGATGACAGGCAATCCCATACATTTTACATGTGTTACAATATAACCTAGATACAATATAAGTGTGTAAATACCATTTTCTTGTTGCACATTAAGTATTAGATTCCAAAGGTATAAGTAACCTGGGTAGATAGACAGTAGTGCTAACAATTTACATTCACTTCCCAGTGTTCCTTTTCTGGGTGTAGTTATTTCTGTCCATCATTGATCAACTGGAAGTGAGTTGGATCTTGTTTATGTTAAAGATATCCACTTCCATCAGAATACATCTTCATACAACATTGAAGTGTACAGCGATCTTCTGGTTCTATTCATTTCACTCAGCATCAGTTGATGTAAGTCTCTCCAAGCAATATTTTTGTCAATCATTTGCAGAAGACATAAATGGCATGTTAATCAAATTTTCAGAGAGCAAAAGAATAACAAATACCTTGGGTGACAGAATTGGGATTCAGAAAGGCTTTGGCAGGTTAGAATAATTAATTAAAGTGAACACTTTGAAATTCAAGCACTGTGACCCAGAATGGGATCACCAAGAATAAACTATATCAGGCTTCACATGTTTACAAGTTATTCCCCCTTCTTTTTTAAGGGATTCATAATCTACTCTTTAATAACATATTCTAGAATTTAGCCTGGAATCAAAGTCCATATAATTTGAACAACTTATCTTTTTCCCCTTGCTGAACAGTGGTGGCACATAGTAGGTCTTTAATAAATGCTTATTGACTGACTTCCTGACTAAATAAGCAGAAGCTATGTGAAAAGTAATTTCATGAGGGAATACTGACTGGGAGGAATTATAAAAGACTTCTTATAGAAAGTGACCCTTGAGTTAGTCCTTGAAGGGAGCCAGGGATTCCAGGAAGCAGAGGTAAAGAGAGACCCTTCTAACAATGAGTGAACTGGTTAATATTTAACAACCATTTGTCTGAGAGATAAGGAAAATGTGTGAAAGACATACTTTTAAGTTTAATATGCATTATTAACACTTTGTTAATCAATCAACAAAATAATAAATCAAGCCTAAATTTGTGGCAAATCCTGATTTCTGACGTATAATTGTTCACACTGAGAATTTAACAGTTTTCAAAAGCTGATAGCTCCAGCTGTCTTACAGATAATGGCATAGGGGCAACAGATTAGAGATATGAGATAGAAGGTCCAGCTTTATGATTTGCTTCTAGAACACATTATCTAATCCTTCTTTCCTCTATCTGACTTGATTTGCACCAGCTAAGACTGGTCTGCTATCCTTGTTACTTATCCAGAAGAATGGGAAGGTAAGAACCATTTGTTTTAAAATCCATGATGCATCCACTGTGGAGAGCTTTGTTTGAGCTTGAGCAAACATTAAAGACATCCCAACATCCCTGTCATCACCAGCCATCTGAATTTTTATCTCATCACTGAACTTCAATTACACTGGAACCGAAGGAGGCTGCTCTGCCTCACTTAAATCCAATTCACATGCAAATCAAGACATCACCCTGTAATGTCATTGATCCTCTTAGAGAATGAAGGACCAATAGTCAATTTATCCTGTTTCTAACTTGCTTTGTATATATTTGTTTACATGCTATATCTCACATTAGAGTATAAATTCCTTGAGGTCAGAAACTGTCTTTTACCTCTTTTTGTATCTCCAATGCTTAACACAATGCATGGCATATAATAATTGAATGATTGATTGATTAAGGTTTAAACCCAGAAAATGGGTCCAAGTTTGTTGTGATACGGGAGCCACCTGCCAATAGCTGCTGGAGGTTAACTCAGACCTGTAGAATGAATATCTTCATGTGAGAGGAGGAGGATGATACAAGAAGATTGCAAGACAGTTGATGTTCTCTGACCTCCCTCCTCTTCCCTCTTGCCTACAATGTATTTCATTCCCAATCCACAAATTAAATGAGGAGATATGCTTTAGAAGTAGATGATTCAGTCACATTTTTTGCCCATTAAGAGCTGTTTATCACCAAAGCTTATCATCACAATTGAATCCCAGTACAATCTGCCTCTCTAAGAAACAAAAAAATATCTAACTAAATTTACAACAGACTAGAAGGAACTTCAAGTATCATCCAAATTCTTCATTTTCATTCAAGAAAACTGAGTCCCATTAATGTATTCTTGGTGGAGTTGTGAACTGATCCATTCTGGAAAGCAATTTGGAACTATACCTAAAAAGCTATCAAAGTATACTCTTTGATTCAGCAGTACCTCTACTGGGTCTATATCCCAAAGAGATCATAAAAAAGGGAAAAAGATCCAACATATGCAAAAATGTAGCAGCCCTCTTTGTAGTGTCAAAGAACTAGAAAATGAATGGATGTTCATCAGTTTGGAGAATGGCTGAATAAATTGTGGTATATGAATGTTATGGAATATTATTTTTCTATAAGAAATGACCAGCAGGATGATTTCAGAAAGGCCTGGAGAGACTTACATGAACTGATGCTAAGTGAAGTCAATAGAAACAAGAGAACATTGTACATAGCAACAAGATTTTGTGATTATCAACTCTGATGGACATGATTCTTTTCAACAATGAAATCATTCAGGCCAATTCCAATAGATTCATGATGGAGAGAGCCATCTATATCCAGAAAGAGGATCATGGGGACTAAATGTGGATCACAACATAGTATTTTCACCTTTTTTGTTTTGTTTGCTTGCTTTTTTCTTGATTTTTTTATAAATACAGAAGTATATAGAAAAATTGCACATGTTTAATATGTATTGGATGTCTAGGGGAGGGGGAGGAGGGAAGGGAGAGAGAAAATTTGGGATGCAAGGTTTTACAAAGTTGAATGTTAAAACCATCCTTGCAAGTATTTTGAAAATAAAAAAGAAAAGAAAAGAAAAGAAAGAAAACTAAGTAACAGAGAAGGCTTGCCTACAACTACATAAATTGTAAGTAGTTGTGGTGAAATTGGAACCCAGAGCCTGTGACTCTCAAGCCAAAGCTCTTTCCACTATATGGTACCTTCCATCATCCTTCAGCACCTTCCTCTCCCTGCCCAGCAAAGGAATTGGAAGGGAACCAAAGGATTCCATGAGGGATGAAGTAAGAGACATCTTTACAAAAACAAACTTTATTTTTTCATCATTTCCTCGAACCCCTTGATTGGTCCTGGACAGTAGAAATAGCTCATATAACCTCAGTGAAAACAGAAGAAATGAGTTTAATGGGACCTGTGGCTAGGTCCAGAACCTGTATGCTTTACCAATGGCAGCAGAGGGCAGCAGACAGCTACCCAAGGCAGGCTACATTCAGCTGGTTTAAAAAAAAAAAAAAAAAGAGTGACTGGGAAAGTCCCAAAGCAGACAGGGAAAAAGTAGGATGGAGCCAGGCAGGGGCAGAGTGAGGTTTCTAAGTGGGAAACCAAAGAAGCAGGTCCAAGAAAGAAATCAAGAGCCTCAGCTCAGAGTTTCCATCAGAAGTCTTAAATAGCAAGTTTTTCACTAGGACAAGCATTGGGAAATGGGACTTAGGTACACCTCAAGTGTTACTGGTATACAGGCTAAAAGAGAGATAAAATACAGCATGGAACACTCTAAGATTTACATCTCACTGAAAGCATGGCCACCAAGAGGAAAGCCACTGCTGCCATCAGGGGAGCTGACAGAGGAAAACATGCCCTTAAGAAGGTACTTTCAGAACACTGTGAATTTTCCACTCTTGGGAAAAGCCCCAACTGCCTTGCCCTAGTTATGACTGCAATGAATGAATAAATGAAGCATATATTTAGTCTTTATTTGTGTACAAAACACTGAGCTTTATTAGAATTAATACTCTTAAAGTTAAAGAGGGCTTTTTAATGACTTTCTATGACCTTAAGGATTGTCTCCTGATACCTAGCAAGAACACCAAGCACAAATGAAATAGCTGAACATCACCACGATGTCCAAAAAGATGGTTTCCCTGAATGAATGACAATACAGACATCCCCCATCACAAAGAAATGTGGCCACCTTCCCAAATGCAAGTGACAGAGACCCGCTGTTTGACTCCATGAAATTGTGACAAGGCCAGTAATAGTCTAACTATCAACACCGGCTGGCTCAGGATCAACCAGTATAGACTTTATTGCAGCCAATAACTTTTTTTTTTTTTTTTTTTTTTTTTTAAGGCTGGGGTTAAGTGACTTGCCCAGGGTCACACAATTAGGAAGTGTTAAGTGTCTGAGACCAGATTTGAACTCGGGTCCTCCTGAATTCAAGGCTGGTGATCTATCCACTGCGCCACCTAGCTGCCCCTGCCAATAACTTTCTTAGGGGAAAACTGTTCTCGTCATTTATTCACTCAGCCCATGGTAAGAAAAGCATTAAATTTATATCCAATCCCAATCCCACCCCATCCCAGTGTCCTCACTAAAATTACCGTGTATTCCTTTTGTTTATTCCTCCAATATAGATTGATTTATATACTTTAAAAATCTAAGACCGCCCCTAACCCTGTCCAAAACAAGCTTTGTGACTATGAGAAAATTGCTTGACTTCTCTGAACCTCATCTCTGTCTTCCTCTAAATCTGAAACAACTAGAAGCAAGTGAATGGCATAATGAATAGTACTAGATCTGAATCAGGAAGACCTGATTTCAAATACTTGCTAGCTGTGTGATCCTGGACAAGTCATTTAATCTCTGCCTGCTGGACTTTCCTCATATGTTAATGTTCAATCATGTGCAACTCTTCCTGACCCCATATCTTAGCCAAGATACTAGAGTGATTCACTGTACAGGTAGTAGGTGTCTGAGGCCAGATTTGAATTCAGGTGTTCCTGACTCTACCCCTTGAATCAACTAATTGTCTTTTCTTGGGGGCTAATAATAGCTCCTAACTCCCAGGGTTCTTGTAAGGATCCAATTAGATAATATGTGCAAAGTGCTTTGCAAACCTTAAAGTGCTAGGTAAAAACCAACTATTATTATTATTATTACCATTATTCACAAAATGGGGATAATGCTCATGTTACCTTAAGATTGTTGTTAAGAAAGCATTTTGAAAACTAAATTGTTTTATAAGCATGAGCTACTGATTATTCATTTAACAAGTTCCTACTAAGCATCTGCTCTATGTGTGATACTGTGCTAGGTGTTATGGGAGATACCAAAAGTAAAAAATTTGTCAGGGAAAACACTTCCAACAAGAGAATTAGGTCCATTCTATATTCACTCCTCAACCTGCTATTTTCAATGACCATTGCCTGTAGGTTTCCAGACCTGGTATCTTTTGGTTGGTTGTTGTCCTTTATTCTCAAAAAGGACCAAAATGACATCGCTATGTTAAGGTTGAGGAACAATGTGTCCGACTGTGGGTGATCAGACCTATGTGAGCTTAGAAAGTTCTACCACAGGTCAGACACAAATAGTCTATATGAAGATTTGGAGTAGAAATGTCTCTATTTTTTGGCACATCCTGAATTTCTTTTGAGCTACAGTAATTCTGCCTCAGTCATAGAGTACAATGCCTTCTTTGATGTGGGCATGCCATGTTGGGCGGTCCTTTGCCAGTCTCTCCCATGTCATGCAATTGATTCACTAGAATGAGAAAGGAATAAAGGCAGCTGATATTGGGAGAACAAGATACCCCAGTATCAGTATTTTTTCCTCTGGCATGGTGCCCTAGATTTCCTGGCTGCCTTACTCCTGCTCCCTTAGTATTGCTGACTGTTGGCCTGTCTTTCAGCTCTGCTTTTCAAAGCTTTGGCGACTCCCCCAGATCTACCAATTGCTGAGTGCTTGCATGGATTAGGGACCTCCTGTCTTGTTCTCCCTTCTAGTATCTTTGTCCTTTTGATTTTTTTTGTTTGCTTTCCTGGCTTATAACACCACTGCTGGTGGGAGATCGTGTGTAAAATTCAAGGAACAGCTAGAAGTCTAGCTTGACTGGAAGGTCAAGTACATGAAGGGGAGTAAAATGAAATAATGTGTTGGAGTCATATCACACTGGGTCCTAAATACCAGACTGAGGAAACTGTATGTGATGCAAATCAATCCCCACCTTTACATTTATCTTATCCTAAAAGCAAAAGAACCAGCAGAGAATGAGCAAGGGAATGATACATACCAAAGGACAGTTATTTGAGAAGCTTGTGAAGGATGGATTGGAGACCAATGAGAATGCTATTACAGTAGTTCAGGTGAATAAAGACTAAAGATGTAGGGGAGAGGATGTAAAGATACTCTATTCTACCAGTTTTCAAACTTGTTGATCTCAGGGTTCCTTTATAGTCTCATATTGAGAACGTCTCCCCTAAAGAGCTTTTATTTCTGTGGATTATAGCTATTGAAATTGTATTCAAAATGAAAATATCTTAGAACTATTATGAAAATAGTTCTGAATTCAGAGAGTCCTTGGAACCCTTTCAGGAATCTGTGAATTCAGAACTATTTTCATAATAATGCTAATATGTTTTCCTTTGTAGGTTATAAATTCAGGAAACTAGGATGGGTGATAGTGTCATCAACAAATATAAAGAAGTTTGTCAGTCAACAAATATTTATTAAACTCCTATGGTGTGCCAGGCCCTATGCCAAGCACTGAGAAAATGAAGAAAGGTGAAAATAATTCATGCACTGACAAATATGGAAATGTGTTTAGAAGAAGTGCACATGTTTAACCTATATCAGATTTCTTGATGTCTTGAGGAAAGGGGAAAAAAATTTGGAACATAAGATTTTACAAAGGTAAATATTGAAAATTATCTTTTACATATACTTGGGGAAAGAAAATACTATTTTAACAAAAAAAGAAAGAAAGGATAGAAAGAAAAGAAAGAAAGAAAGAAAGAAAGAAAGAAAGAAAGAAAGAAAGAAAGAAAGAAAGAAAGAAAGAAAGAAAGAAAGAAAGAAAGAAAGAAAGAAAGAAAGAAAGAAAGAAAGAAAGAAAGAAAGAAAGAAAGAAAGAAAGAAAGAAAATAGCTCATGCTCTCCAGGATCTCAACTTTTTCTTTTTTTTTTTTTTTTTCTGAAGCAACTTTGGTTAAGTGACTTGCCCTGGGCCACACAGCTAGGAAGTATTGTGTCTATAATCAAATTTGAACTCAGATCCTCCTGACTTCAGGATGCTCCTAGGGATCTCAATTTTTAACAACTTCAACTAACTATGTACAGACAAAATATAGACCAAATCAACTGGTGATAATTTCAGAGAGAAAGCATTAAGATTAAAGGGAATTGGGACTGGCTTCTTGCCAATGGTAGAGCAATTAGATTTTTTAGGCAATTTGTAGAAAGGTAAGTAAAAGGGAAATGATGAATTCCATTTTGGACAAGTTGAATTTGAAATGTTGGCAAGAGATCCAGATGGAAATATCCAGTGAGCAATTAAATATGAAGTTTGGGGGATATAATAAAGATAGACATACAGATTTGGAAGTATTTAGCATAAGGGATAGCTGGGAGACCCAAATTCAAATCCAGTCTTAGATATTTAATAGTTGTATGATCCTGGGCAAATCACTTAAGCCCTGCCTCAATTTCCTCATCTGTAAAATGTGAATAACAATCACATCCTATTTGTGAGGATCAAATGAAATAATAATTGTAAAGTGCTTAGCACAGTGCCTGGCACAAAGTGCTACATAAATATTAGCTATTATCATTATTGGGGCATCTAGGTGACACGTTGAGAGAGTGTCAGATCTGGACTCAGGAAGATTCATCTCACTGAATTCAAATTTGACTACAGACACTTTCTAGCTGTATGAATATAAGTCTGCCTCTCTTTCCTCACCTATGGAAAATGATCTGGATAAGGAAATGGTAAGACTCTATAGGATCTTTGCCAAGAAAATCCCAATGAAATCACAAAGTATTAGAAATGACTAAAGCAACTAAATAATAACAGCAATTATCATTATTGTGTGGGTGATAATTGAATCCATTCGAGTGAATGAGAGACAGGACCAAGGCAGAGTAAAAATACAGAAAAGCCCCAGAATAGAACTTTGGGAGACATGTATGATTAATCAAGAGATAGATAATGAACTAGTTAAAGATACTAGGAAGTGGTTAGACAAGTGAAGAAAAAACTGTGAGAATCAAGGTGGAAGTCAATATTCAAGAAGAGACTGCAGAAAAGTCTAGAAGGAGACTTCTGGGGGGAAAAAAGACCATGTAGCAGATTTAGCAGCTAATGGATCATTAGTGACTTTCCAGAGAGGGAAATTTCAGCATTCAAAATCTTGGAAGTAGAATAGATTTAGATGATGATGAGATCCAATGTGTAGCCATTCTGTGGGTTGCTGTGGTCAAAGGGACATGGAAATGGGGAGGCTGATGAACTGGGGAAAGCATTCTAAGAATCCTTAAAATTACTGAGGAAAGGATGAGAACAAGGACTATGATGGACAGATAGTATAGGATAGTGGGGAAAGTGCTGACTCTGTAGTCAAGGGTTCTGGATTTAAATCCTATTTCAGTGTGTGACCTTAACAAATACAATGTAGAAGATACCAAAGAAGAGAGAGAAAAGAATGAATTGGACGGGCAAAAGCAGGACTGAGCTGGATTGGGATGACATTTCAAGAAGAGGTAGCACAGTGAGGAGAGGGGAATTTCCTTTGTCAGATAGTAACCAAGAATCATAAGAATTATAGAATAAGGAAGGGAGTTGCAAAATAAAAGTAAGGAGAAGCAGGGAGAATATGGAAGCCCAAAGTCTAAATCAGTCCTAGTTTCTAAATAGAATGTTGATATAAAAGTGTCTCTGTCCATGGTGTCAGCCACAGGCAATAGGAACAGGGAATAAGTGAACTAATGATAATGGTAGAAATGAAGATTGTGCTATTAAAGGGACCTTAGTAGCTTTAGTTTCTCCAATTTCAGGTTCCAAATAGAAACCCTTCAGTGGATAAGAACTGGAGATCCAAAATAGGTGATTCCTCATCAGAATCATTCATAAATGAGGCAAATTTCAGAAAAATAAAGTAGTTTCTCCAAAGTGGAATAAACAAGACTAGAACCCAAGTCTCCTGAGAGTCTGTCTTCTGCTAGAATCTAAAGAATGAATAGGGTTTGAATAGGCAGAGAGTAAGCATCCAGGTAAACAATAATGATTATAACTTCCATTTATGTAGCCCTTTAAGGTTTGCAAAGAAGCCCTTTATAATATCTCATTGTATTCTCATAGCAACTCTATGGAAAAGGTGTTGGTATTATTACTCTCATTTCATAGATGAGAAAACTGAGGCAGATACAATTTAATGGAGTTGCTTAGAGTAATTAAGTGTCTTAAACCACATTTGAATTCAGGTCCTCCTTATTCTAGGTCCCAAATTCTATCCATTGTGCCACCTGGCTATTTTCACTTTGCAGTGATAAAAGTTTGCAAAGTCCCTTGAACTTCAAAGCAATCCTTTGAAGGAGATGCTACCTTAATCTTCATGTTATTGATGATAATGGTGATGATAGTAAGTATCTATATAGCATTTTAAGATTTGGGATACATTTTACAGTTTTTATTATCTTACTTGAGACTAGAGAATTTTAAATGTTTTGTCCAATCATGTCTGGCCTATAAGTTTCTGAAAAAGAATATAATTCTAAGTCTTTCTGACTCAACAACTAACACTCTACTATGCATGCCATGCTAAGAATATATATTAGGGTGGTACTGTGGATAGAGCACCAGCCCTGAAGTCAAGAAGACTTGATTTCAAATCTGGTCTCAGACACTTAACACTTCCTAGCTGTGTGACCCTGGGCAAGTCACTTAACCCCAATTACCTCAGAAAAAAAGAATATATATTAGGATAAAAATGAGCATGGTCTACTCAGTAGACAGTAAAATCAGCCTAGCTTGAACAGAGCGTTGGTGTTCAAGGAGCAGCAGGAGCTGACAGGTACATTCCCTGCTTCCAGGGCTCAGTTCCAGTGTAACTCTCACACATCAGAATGATAGACATCAGCAGTATTCAGCAGCATTATTCAAGTGACAGTCCCCTGGCCCATGCATCTTTCCATCATGTCATCATCCTCTGGGAGCTTGCCAGGACAGAGCAATAAACAATTTGGCAGCCGTGGCTGATTCTGTAACAGTAAGGTTGATTGACACCCCAAAGACCATTGACTGTGGTTCCAGGAATTCAGGTCCTGTGAGATGTTGGAGCCTTAAATCCCATAATGAGCAAAGTTGGAAAAAAGAAGAAAACACTGGCCTCTTGGTGCATTGTGAAAAGGTTTTTTTTTTAAAGAGAATTAGATGAAGTTTATGTTGAACACAATTTTGCAGTATGTCAGCTATCATGATGGGTTTTGTGTTTGTTTTTTGTTTCACAAAGCGCAGCAGCTCTAAAGATTCCTGAACAAGGACATAGAATCACAGCATCATAAAACTTAAAGATAGAAGGGAACTTAGAGGCCAGATTTGTGATGCTGTGATTGATTCTATGTCCTTATTCAGGAATTGGATTTTCCTCATTTTATAAATGAGGAAACTGAGGCTGGGAAAGGGTAAATGAGTTGCACACTAGTAAACTGGAAGTATCTAGTTCACTGATCCATCATTTTCCAAAGCAAGTTACTAAAGTGGCATTTAAACTCAAGTTTTCCTCTCTCCAAGGTCAAATCCAACATTTTATTCACTCTACTGAATTGCCTCCCACATTATGGTTTTTAAGTTACTCTACATGTAACAAGAAAGAAGAAAAGTACTAAGTCTTAAACTCACCTAATCCACCCAGAATCTTCCCCATCCCCCCATCACCACCTTTTCAAGATGAAGAAACTAAAAAAAGAGAGATGGAGGGATTTGCCCAAACTAACACTGCTAGTTACTGGCAGAGCCAAGATAAGAACACAGATTTGCCCCCACCCCCTGCCCAATTCAAGGTCCTTTCCACCACAGGAGCATGCTTCTCATTGCCAACACAAGCCATCTGTCTGGGCCACATCCAAAGCAAGGCAATTCATATAATGAAGGGACTAGAAACCAAATGTAGTCCTTGTAACAAGATCGATTGGCATTGAAGCCTTCCTTATTGGTGGAGATGATAGCCCTATCTGGCATGAAGAGCATTTCTTAGCCAGTCCCTCTTCAGGGGACACATTTGAGAAGCATCTAGATTCTAGTTTTGAGAGGAAAAAAGATGGAAAACATCAATCTTACTTCAGATTGCTGAAAGAAATGACTGGTAAGGCATGAGAGGAACAGGCAATTTCCATCATAGTCCTATTTTCAGCTTGCTACACTAGAGACTTTGGGAAGTCTCCTCTTGAGTGAGATATAGGTCTTAGTTGAGCTGCATTATCTCATTACCAATGAGAGAACTTCTTCACTCTGTATTATCTAGTATCCATCTTCCTATGTATACCTTCTCTGATTTGCTGTGATTTGGAAAAATGTTTTTCTTTGCTGTTCTCTATTAATATTCATTATGGAACTAGTATTGATGAGGAAGGGGTCCTCCCCAAAATAACAATGGGATCAAAAGTTAGATGGAACCCACTAATATCCCCTACATCAGGGCTTCTTAAACTTTTTTCATTCACAATCTCTTTTCAACAGGAAATTTTTACACAAAATCAGGTAAATAAGTATATTAAAAAATATATATTTTTGGCATACAAATCAAACATTTACTGCTAACAAATCATAATTTTGTGACTACCATTCCCATATGAGTTTTTAAACCCACAATTTAAAAAGCTTTGCCCTAGATGGACAATATTTAAAGGAAAAGATAGATGTACTTCTATCTAGAGGTACTTCCTCTCCCTCTGGGAAGAGTGGTAGTTTCCAGCCCAAGTCTTCATTGGAGAAAGATGGAGGAAGAAGATGTCTATTCGCCTCCTTTTGAGTCACATTTCTCTATAATAGCCTCTCCATTATACATGAAGTTTTGACTACATGTGGGGCTTACTCCGCTATTCATACACATATCATATGAAAATATGATAGAATTGGAGCTGTTAGACCACTGGGGTATTGTTGTCCAAATATACTAATGATATTTCTAGTTTTAAAAAACAATATTGTTTTTTGATACTCATCCTTCTTGACCTCTCTGTGGCATTTGAAACCACATCCTTCTTTATAAATTTTCTTCTTGTGCCTTTCATGATTCTGTTATCATAGCATTCTTACCCCTTCCCTGATAACTTTTTTTTAATTGTTTTTAAAGAAAAAAAAAACAATTTTGGTTCAAGCTTTCATCTTCCCTTATCTCCTAATAGTCTTCTTGCACTCACTCAACCCCTTCTCTGACATATCTTCCATAATGATGTTTGATTAACTTTGCCACTCATGTTACTCCTGTACTGAAAATACTCCAGTGATTTCTCTTTGATATGGAAGAAAGTATAAACCCTGGTCTCTGGTACTGAAAGCTCACTATACTTTGACTCCAACCTACCAGAGAGAGAATTGGTGAACTCTGAATATAGACTGAAACATACATTTTTTGCTAACTATTTTCTACAACATGGCAATATGTTTTATATAACTTCATATATATAACTGATATCATATTGCTTACTTTCTCGACAGGTGGGAAAATGGTTGAAAAGAAGGAGAGAATTAGGAACTCAAAAAAATTAAATGAATGTTAAAATAAATATAGCATAACTATTTAAAAAGAAAAGAGAATTGGTTTTACAGCTATGTGAGGGGGGATACATGATCCTGTACCTAACAAAAAAGAAGAAAGGAGGAAGGGAGGGAAGGAAGGAAGAAAAAAATGAAGGAAGGGAGGGAGGAAGGAAAGAAGGAAGAAGAAAGGAAGGAAGGAAGGAAGGAAGAGGAAGGAAGGAAGGAAGGAAGGAAGGAAGGAAGGAAGGAAGGAAGGAAGGAAGGAAGGAAGGAAGGAGGAGAGAGGAAGGGAGAGAGGAAGGGAGAGAAGAAGAGAAAGAAAGAGAGAAAGAAAAGAAGAGAAAGAAAAAAGAAGAAAGAAGAAAGAAAAGAAAGAAAGAAAGAAAGAAAGAAAGAAAGAAAGAAAGAAAGAAAGAAAGAAAGAAAGAAAGAAAGAAAGAAAGAGAAAGAAAGAAGGAAGGAAGGAAGAAAGAAAGAAGAAAGAAGAAAGGAAGAAAGAAAAGAAAGGAAGAAAGAGACAGAGAATGAGGAAAGGAGGCATGGAGGGATGGAGGGAGAGAGAGAAGAAGAGGGAGGAGGAAGGAAGGAAGGAAAGAAGGAAGGAAGGAAGGAAGGAAAGGAAAGGAAAAGGAAAGGAAAGGAAAGGAAAGGAAAGAAAGGAAAGGAAAGGAAAGGAAGAAGGAAAGGAAAGGAAAGGAAAGGAAAGGAAAAGGAAAGGAAAGGAAAGGAAAGGAAAGGAAAGGAAAGGAAAGGAAAGGAAAGGAAAGGAAAGGAAAGGAAAGGAAAGGAAAGGAAAGGAAAGGAAAGGAAAGGAAAGGAAAGAGAGAAATGATGAAAGAGAAGAAAGAATAAAGATAAAAATGAGAAAAGAGGAAAAAAGAATGGAAATAGAAAGAAAAAGAAATGAGGAAGGGCCATGTGAATTCTCCCAAAGGCTGAAAATATCACTAGGTTGTTCATGTGAGGCCCATGAACTTTAAAAAATAAAAATTTAAAAACTAAATTTTAATAAAAATAGTTTCTTTTATAATCCTATGTGCTTTATTTCTTTTTATTTAAAAAACATTTTTCTGAGGAGAACATAGGTTAACCAGTCTCCTAATGGAGTCCATGACACAAAAAAGATGGTCAAAAGGGCTGTTGTAGCCAGAAGAACTTTGGAAGTTATCTTCAGGTCTGTGAGGAAGATTCCTCTAGTACCATTATACCCCGCAGTCTATTGATCTAATTGTGCTTAGACCTCAGCTAACCACAGGGATGTTTTCCAAAGTGCTTCTGTAAAACCCCTGGCCACTTGGCATGTCATGTTTGTTTAGTGGTCACCAGCAGGTCAACCGTCCTTACAAGCCCAGTTCTGACAAGCTCAATATGAATCAACAGTGTGACATGGCTGCCCCCAAAGCTAATGTGATGTTTGCCTGCATTGATGGAAGCATAAGATACAGAAAGAGGAAGCTGACGGTCCTCCTCTCCAGTTCAGATCTGCATGCAACACTGATGAATTGGAGCAGCCAGGATGGTGAGGGGACTCAACACCATGCCATCTGAAGATCAGGAGTATGTAGCCTGGAGAAAAGAAGTCTCAGGAGAGCCATGACCCTGTCTCCAAATTGTTGAAGTACTGTCAGATGTAATTTAATTCGATTCAACAAACTGTTAAGTGCCTATTATAAATAAGGTGCTGCACTAAAAAAATTAGAAACAAAGTTTTATGGATTTAGAGATGTAAGAACTCTTTTAAATCCTCTATTCTAACCATTTCGTTTAACAAATAAGGAAACTGAGGTTCAGAGACTTTAAGTGACTTTCCCAGGAGTCATACAGTAAGTGACAAAAATGGAGTTTAAACCCAAGTCTTCCTGTTCCAAGTCCAACACGATCTACTACACCATGCTTATAAACATCATCTAGGGAATGACTGATCAAATACACATGAATTAGATGGAGCATTACTGTGCTATAAAGAATGGTGGATATGATGAATACAGGAAAGCATGATAAACTTAAATGAACCGATGCTAAGTGGAGTAAGCAAAAATAAGGAAAACATACACATACACAGTACTAAAATAATGTAAATGGTTAGAGGAGGCAATTAGATGGCTCAGTGAATAGAATGCTAGACTTGGAGTCAAGAAGACCTGAGTTCAATCCAATTTCAGGCACTCACTAGCTGGGTAAGTCTGTTTTCCTAATACACCAAAGAATAAAATAGTAATGTCCTTGCTAAGAAAATCCCATGGGCAGTATTAACATCCTATGGTCCATTGGATCATGAAGAGTCAGTCATAAATGAACAAATAAACAACAACAAAATTACAATGGCTCTGAAGGCAGTTGAAAAAAATACCTTGCTTTCCCTATCTGTGGAGGTGAGGGACCTAAGTATAGAATATTGTATATAATATCAAACATAATTAAAGTGTTGGTTAATTTTGGTGAACTTTATAAGGTTTTTTTTCTTCCTTAATTGGTTTTTATTATAAAGGAAGGCTTTCTGGATAAGGGAAGTGAATTTATTTTGAAATGGAGGTGATTAAAAAGCAAAAGGTATCCATAAAATTTAGATTTTTTTAATTTAATATTTTTATTTTCTCAACTTATATGTAAAACAATTTTACATATGTTTTTAAACCTTCGAATTCCAAATTCTCTCCCTGCCCCCACCTTCATCCCTATTAAGAAGGCATATGTGAAGTTATGCAAAACCATAAAAGTCATGTTGTGAAAGAAAACATAGATCTCCCCCAAAAAGAACCCTCAATAAAAATAAAGTGTTTTAAAAAAAAAAAAAAGAGTATGATTCAGAGCAGCTAGGTGGCACAGTGAATAGAGCACTAGTCCCTGAGTTCAAGTCTGATCTCAGATACTTAACACCTAGCTCTGTGACCCTGGGCAAGTCACTTAACCCCAGTTGCCTCAGGAAAAAAAGTAGTATGCTTCAATCTATATCCAGACACAATCAGTTCTTTCTCTGGGTATAGATAGCATTTTTCATCATAAGTTCATGGCTCATTGTATTTCTGAGAATAGCAAAGTAATTTATAGCCAATCATCCTGCGACATTATTATTATTTTATACACAGTATATTTCACTTTGCTTGAGTTCATGGAAGATTTTCTAGGTTTTTGTGAAAGCATTTTGCTCATCATTTCCCATAGAATAATAATATTCCATCATAATCACATACCACAATTTATTCAGCCATTCCTCAAAAGATGGGCATTCCCTCAATTTCCAATTCCTTGCCCTAAGAAAAGAGCTGCTATAAATATTTTTGTAATATAGGTCTTTCCTTTTTATTTTTAATTTCTTTAGGGATTCATGCCTAAAGTATTGTTTTACATGCCTGTAGTATTTCTAGGTCCAAGAATATGCATGATTTTATAGCCCTTACAGCATAGCTCATATCAAAGATTAGATTTATTAAAGTAGAGCAGGTTTCTTCAGGTTGTCTGAGTTAGTACCCCACCACTAGAAATATTTAAAAAGAGAATGAGTGACCATTTTTCAGTGATGTTGTGGAGTATTGAGTGTGAGTTTGGACTAAATGACATATTTGCAAATTTTTAAAATTGTACCAATTTGTAACTGGTCAAAAAAAACACTTAAATTACACATACTTCTTAATCCAGCAATAACACCCCTAAAGAAATCCAAAAGAAAAGAACTCTACATACATAAAAATATTTATAACAGCTTTTTTTATAGTGGCAAGGAACTAAAAACTAAAGAAGCTCCATTGACCAGGGAATGGCTGGACAAATTATTATGTATGAATATGATAAAATTGTTATTGTACATTAAGAAATTATGAAGGAGAGGTTTTGGAGAAACCTGAGAAAGCTTATATGAACTAATGTAGAGTGAAGTGAACAGAACCAGGAGAACAATTTATATAATAAGCTTTGTAAAAAAAATTTTTTTTGAAAAATTTAAGAATTCTGAACAATGCAATGACTAACTATGATTCCAGGGAACTAAGAAAACATGCTCCCCCATCCTCCTAGCAAGATAAATGATAGGCACAGTGCAGAATGAGACATATTTTTGGACATGCACAACAAGGAGATTTGTTTTGCTTGACTATGCATATTTGTCCCAAGGGTTTTGTTTTTCTTTTTTATTGAGGAAAGTCAGGAAAGAGAAAATGCAATTTTGTTCATTGAAAAAAATTAAATTTTTTAGTCTTTTTTATTATAGTTTTTATTGTCAAAACATATGCATGGGTAATTTTTCAACATTGACCCTTGCAAAAACTTCTGTTCCAATTTTTTCCCTCCTTCACTCCACTCCCCTAGATGACAGGAGTCCTATATATGTTAAATATGTTAAAATATATGTTAAATACAATATATGTATACATATTTATACAGCTGACTTGCTACAAAAGAAAAGTTGGATTTAGAAAGAAGGTAAAAATAACCTGGGAAGAAAAACAAAATGCAAGCAAACAATAACAGAAAGAATGTAAATGCTATGTTGTGGTCCACACTCATTTCCCAGTGTTCTTTCTCTGGGTGTAGCTGGTTCTGTTCATTACTGATCAATTGGAACTGATTTGGATCCTCTCATTGTTGAAGAAGTTCCATATATAGTATTGTTGTTGAAGTGATAATGATCTCCTGGTTCTGCTCATTTCACTCAGCATCAGTTCATTGTAAGTCTCTCCAAGCCTCTCTGTATTCATCCTGCTGGTCATTTCTTGAACAATAATATTCCATAACATTCATATACCACAATTTACTCAGCCATTCTCTAATTGATGGGCATCCATTCATTTTCCAGTTTCTGGCCACTACAAAAAGGGCTGCCACAAACATTCTTGCACATGTGGGTCCCTTTCCCTTCTTTAAGATTACCCCAGTAGTAACACTGCTAGATCAAAGGGTATGCACAGCTTGGTAACTTTTTGGGCATAGTTCCAAATTGTTCTCCAGAATGGTTGGATCCATTCACAGTTCCACCAACAATGTATCAGTGTTCAAGTTTTCCCTCATCCCCTCTAATATTCATCAATATCTTTTCCTATCATTTTAGCCAATCTGGCAGGTATCTCAGTGTTTTCTTAGTTTGCAATTCTCTTATCAATAGTGATTTGGACACTCTTTCATATGAATGGAAATAATTTCAATTTCATCATCTGAAAATTATCTGTTCATATCCTCTAATCATTTATCAGTTGGAGAATGTCTTGATTTCTTATAAATTAAAGTCAATTCTCTATAAATTTTGGAAATGAGGCTTTTATCAGAACCTTTAACTATAAAAATGTTTTCCCAGTTTAGGGCTTCCTTTCTAATCTTGTCTGCATTAATTTTGTTTGTACAAAAGCTTTTTAACTTGATATAATCAAAATTTTCTATTTTGTGATTAATAATCTTTAGTTCTTCTTTGGACATAAATTCATTCCTCTTCCACAGGTCTGAGAGGTAAACTATCCTATGTTCCTCTAATTTATTTATAATCTCATTCTGTATTCCTAGATCATGAACCCATTTTAATCTTATCTTGATGTACAGTGTTAAGTGTGGATCAATGCCCCCCAATTTCTGCCATATGAATTTTCAATTTTCCTGGCAGTTTTTGTCAAATAGTGAGGTTTTATCCCAAAGGTTGAGATCTTTGGGTTTGTCAAACACTAGATTGCTATAGTTTTAACTATTTTGTCCTGTGAATCTAATCCGATCAACTAGTCTATTTCTGAGCCAATACTAAAGGGTTTTGGTGACTGCTGTTTATAATATAATTTTAGATCAGGTAGAACAAAAAAAAATTAAATTTTAAAAAGAAAACTAAATTTGGGGAAATAAAGTGGGAGTTGTCACCTTGATTATATCTTCCTCTGAGTTTATATGAGCTTCTCTTTATCTCACACAACCATCTCTGTTTCTATCTCTTATAAACAAGTATTGTGAATTGCTTAGATTTCTTCCTTAGGGAATTAATAAGACTGTGTAGCCTATTGGTCAGAGCACTGGACTACTCGACAGGGAATTATCCACTAGAGGGCATCAGAGGCTTTTGAGTAGATCATAAGAGAAAGGACCTTAGAAGCCATCTAAATCAACTCATTTTCCAGCTTTAGAGACTGAATCCTAGAAAGAGGATCTGTTTTTCCCACAGCCACACAAGTAGTTAGTTACAGTGTAGGAATTCGAATCCATGTCCTCTTATCGATAATTCAACCATTATACCACACTGTCTCCTACTCTGTTTTTAGAGAGTCCTTTCTTTCCCACTCCATGCCATAAGGACTACATCATCTCTTCTCGGATGAAAAAAAGCTAACTATATTTAATATATACATCCCATTCTATACCAAAGACCTATCTATCTTCCTTCTTAAACATTAAATACCAACAAATGGATTTTCCATCTTTAGTATGAAATGAAATAAATGCCAGTAAAAAAAAGACTGCCTTTTAACCTCTGAAGAGGTTACTCAGATTGGAGTATCTCTGTAAGCTCTTCCCCTTCTCCCATTGGTGAGCTCCTCCTAGGGTCTCCAATTTATGGAGGGGCCCAGACTGATCGGCTTTCATTCTCTTTTTCATTCTGGCTTTGTTCCTGGCTTCTAGCCTTCAAAATCATGCCAGAGAAGGGAACCCATTTTTTCTCCTAATTTTCAGCTTCTTTTTGTGTTGTTGCCAGTTGTATTGGGTTCTGTTAGCAGCAAGATTACCTTTTTTGAGAATAGTAACTAGTACAGGACAAACCCAGGGTCTGTAGAACAAAGAACTAAAGTATCTGTTGTTGTTCAGTCATATTACTCTTCATGATGCCATTTGGGATTTTCTTGGCAAAAATACTGGAATGGTTTATTTTCTTCTCCAGCTCCTATTACACATAAGGATACTGAGACAGTTTGATGAAGTGACTTGTCCAAGGTCACACAACTAGTAAGGAATTCAGGAAAATGGGTCTCCTTGATTCCAGGCCCAGATTTGGGCAATTGTTAAACTTCTCTTAACCTCCAATTAGAATGTAGAGTCTTTGAGGGATTGTATTTATTTCCCCAAAGCTTAGTACATTCAGTCCTTGACAAATAGTAAGCACCATTCAAATGCTTATTTCATCATCCAATTTTAAAATTATATTTCTTTCTTTCCTCACAAATTCAAAATAGATAGAATCTTAGATCTTGAGAATCAGAATAGTTTTAGAATGACCTTGATTTAGAAAGGCCAAGGTCATCCATTGAATTCTGGTTCATTACCTTGACTTTTCTCTTCCCACTGGACTTTGATTACTTTGAAAGAGAAAATGAAATTGATGACTTTGAGCAACTTTGACTCATTTAAATCCAATTCACTTGCAAGTCATCACCATCATGATGGCATTGGTCTTGGCCATCTTCAGAAACGAAGGATGAACAGCAGCAATAAAATCATCTAGTCCAATAACCTCATTTTACAAATGAAGTAACTGAAGCACAGAAGTGTGAATTGATTTGCTCAAAGCCACACAGATAGCAAATGAAAAAACCTGGATTCTACACCAAATCCTCCCTCTGCTAGTCCAACATTCTTTACATTACACTCTGCTGTCTCTCAAAAGCTGGGAAGGGTCAGACATGTGGGTCCTAGAAGTCAAAACTAGGAGCAATAGGGGAAAATTATAAGCACAAATTAAGTTCAACCTAAGCGAAATTTTTCACACAATTGGAACTCTCCCAGAGTGCAAAAACTGAGAGACATAGTAAATTCCCCATCCCTAGACTGATGTTCAAAGGGAAGCCACTTATCAGAGATGCTGCAGAGGTGATACCTGTCCAGGTAGGGGTTGAATTAGATGGTTTCTAAGACTCCTGAGAGAGGTAACAGTATTGTGTTGTGTGGTCGGTGGTGTCAAACTTAAAGAAAAACAGTGTCCACTAGTTTTAAAATGGAATATTATCTATAATATTTACTATATTTTTATGTTGTTCAATATTTCCCAATTATAGACTTGTGATGGGACGAGAGCCATCTGCATCCAGAAAGCGATTATTGGGAGACTGAATATGGATCACAACACAGTATTTTTACCTTTTTACTATTGTCATTTGCTTGTTTTTTTCTTTCTCATTTTTTCCCTTTTGATCTGATTTTTCTTGTGCAGCATGATAAATATGGAAATATGTTTAGAAGAATTATGCATGTTTAACCTGTTTTAGATTACTTGCTTTCTAGAGGACGAGGGGAAGTGAGGGAAAGAGTGAAAAATCTGGTTGTAAAGGGGTGACTGTTGAAAACTATATTCTAATTATTTTGAAAACAGGCATTCTATTACTTGTTTTCTCAATGGGTGGGGAGAGGAGCTAGAGAAACCGACTTCTAAATTTTAAAACGAATCTTTTTTTTTTTTTAATCGAGTCCTTCTGCCAGATTAGTAGACTGACAGTCCACCACACTGTTGGGCATCCCCTCAGAACAGAAGCCTTCAATACTTAAAAGTCCCTACTACATGGGACTCTGTCTTGAGACCTCTAAGACCTGAGATGCTGAGGCTCTGACCCCCTCCCTTGCCTTGACCCTTCTTTCTTCCATACCTAGCTGGAGAACAGTAGAGCAACTAAGCACTGATTAGCTTTGTGTTTTACATTCTACATAGAGGACAATGACATATTGAAGTCTCTTAGTGTTTCAGTTCTTGCTCCATGCTGGGCTCCATCAAAAGCCAGACTAGATGAGGAGGGATATGAATGTTCCTCCCCACCCCCACCTCCAAGCACAAAGACCTTACAATTAAAAATTCCTTTCTACCCTGTCCAGTGTGAGGAAAACCCTGGAAAAACCTGCCTGGCAGACACCTCAGTAATTGCTTATGTGGCTGTTTCTCAGCAGCGTGGCTGCTGTGGGGTCAGAGGATGGAGCCAATTTAGTATTCAGAGAGGAGATGGGAGAGTCAGGAAATGGAGAGACTTACTTAATACTCTCATCAGAGCTGAGCTGAATCTTCCAGGAGCCCAGAAACCTAGTATTGGCTATGGAACAAGACTTCAGATAGAGCTCAACAATAAGTGGGCCCTACTAGAGGCTGAGGTCTAGGGGAGGGAGGACAAGGGGTACTTTTTAAATATTACTTTTCACTTTAATCTTTGAATCCTCAGTGCCTGGCGCATAATAAGCCCTTAACAAATACTTGTTGATTTGATTGATTGATATGCACATGTCTTTAATAGTAGAAAATTTTCCTCTCCATGACAGCACCGTGTAACAGAAACTAAAGATTCCTGGCTGAGTGTCAAAAGCCTGAGTTCTAAAAGAAGAATGAGGAAGAAAATAGTGTCATGAAAACCCAGGGAGAAATGATTGTCTAGGAGGGAATAGTCAACAATATCAAATGTTACAGAGGTCAAAGGCTATTGGGGAAGGTTAAGAATTTAGAAAAGGCTTTAGTATTCAGCGATTAAGAGATCATTGGTAACCTTGGAAGGGAGCACTTTCAGCACAATTATGAGGTTCAAAGCTAGACTGCAAAGGGATGAAATGCTCATGAGAAGAGAGAAAATAAAAGCAACAGAAATAAATGGCATTTTCTAGGAGTTTTGACTGTGAGAGGAAGGAAAGATATTGAACAGTAGTTTGTAAAACAATAAAAATAAAATGAAGGGGGGTTTTTGTTTTGGTTTTTTGTTTCTGGGGAAAGGAGGCTCTTGGGCATGTTTGTAGGCATAAGGGAAGATAGGGGAAAATTGAGAGTTAGAGAGACAGAGATGATTATAGAGACAAGCTGCCAAAGGACAAAGGAGAGGATGGGATTTGGGGTGCCAGATTGTGAGGTCAGACTTGGCAAGGAAAAAGACCACCTTTTAATCATAAACTGGAAAGAGAAAGAGAACTTTGGAAAGAATGGGTGAGTATGAGGCATAAGATCTTCTGAAAAACTCCAGGGCAGACTCAGTGTTGCTGAAGGTTCTCAAGACAGAGACAGGGAAAGACCAGAAATGTAAGGAAGATATCTCTCTGATCAAATGGCCCTCAGCCCTAAGCAAGGACATCATAGTCCAAATTTGCACTGCTCAGATCATAGATCTGGAGTTGGAAGGGATTTTTAGGAGAACTCCCTCATTCTGCAGAAGCCCGAAGTCCCACACATAAGTGATAGAGCTGGGACGAGAACCTAAGTCCCAGGACTCCAGATTCAGCACTCCCAACTGCAATTATTTTTCCATCAAACCATCCTACTAATGGCCAGAGATAGAATGATGCTCTTAAAGTTGTTCATAATAAGGATGCTTTGGGAGGCTGCTGCTATCTTCCAAGTGAATAATCAAAGGCTATGTTTCCATTTTCCTGGAATTTCTCCAGTTATATCATTCTGGTATACTTAAGGCTTAGCCTACAGTTCTATTTAGAACTCCAGCAAGCTTGAGGAGGAAGCATAGTTGTAATTCTATCGTTCCCCATCCTGATTTGACCTTTCTATTTAATTTTTAATTTTTAATTTAATACTAATTTTAATTTAATTATTTATTTACTTGTATTAATTATTATTAATTTTTAAAATAATAAATTTAATTTTAATTTAATTTTTAGAGAACCTCTTTTAGCCACTGACTCTAAGGCCTCACCAGTGATGACAACTGTCATATCAGATTCTTTGAAAAATCCTACATAAGTGTGGCTAGCTGATTCAGAGACAAGGAAAGCCATATGGAACTCTATCCTTCTCTGCATCAATCCCTACCCAACAGCCCCAGAAAGAAGAAATGAGTTCACAAAGGTAGGAAGCAACAAAGATGGCATTAAAAGCCAGGTCTTGAGAGAACAAATTTATATCTTAGAAACCTATTAATCTATATAGTCCTGGATAAGTCACTTTATTCTGATGAAACTTAGTTTTTTTTTTCCTTTAAAATGGGAATGACAATAACACTTGCAACTATCCATCTCATAGAATTCTTATGAAGAGAATTTTATTTAAGTACTACATGAATGTGAAGTGCTATTATTCATTAAGAACCCCACACACACCAAGCATCACAAATATTAAGCTTTTATAATAACACCTAAAACTTGCCTTTTTAATTCAAGTCCTTGATTTCACCAGTTCAGGGAAATGCCTCATGAAGAAACTCCCTTCACTGAAAAGCAGATGAGCAATTTGTCTATAACTTCAATTCTTAAAGAATTTCATTTGGAGCAGAACCAGAAGATCGCTGTACACTTCAATGCTGTATGAAGATATATTCTGATGGAAGTGGATATCTTCAACATAAAGAAGATCCAACTCACTTCCAGTTGATCAATGATGGACAGAAATAATTACACCCAGAGAAGGAACACTGGGAAGCGAATGTAAATTGTTAGCACTACTGTCTATCTACCCAGGTTACTTATACCTTCGGAAGCTAATACTTATTGTGCAACAAGAAAATGGTATTTACACACATATATTATATCTAGGTTATATTGTAACATATATAAAATGTATGGGATTGCCTGTCATCAAGGGGAGGGAGTAGAGGGAGGGAGGGGATAATTTGGAAAAATGAATACAAGGGATAATATTATATTAAAAAATTACTCATGCATATATACTGTGAAAAAAATTATAAATAAATGTATCTTTTCTTTCCAAAAAAATAAAATAAATGAATAAACTCATGGGGAAAAAAAAAGAATTTCATTTGTCACAAATTAAATGCCTATGAGTCATGGAGAATAAAATATTTTTTGAATTGTATAGACCCAGATCCCTAGATACATGTATGCTAAGATTAAAAAGCCCAGAGACTGGACATTGACCCTCTTCACTCTCTTGCTGGACTGGAACCATTAACATAGGGACATCAAACAGAAGAGAAGGAATATAATACAGCAAAAGGAACACTAGTTCTAGAGTCAAGGAACCTCCTTTGCCTTCTTGTTATTTCTTTGATTGTCTCCTTCACCTCAATTTAATAAGTAAGAGCTTAAGATCACAGGAAAACCAATATTCTTCCAGTCACCCAGTTGAAAACTTTGGAATCATTCTTTACTGTATCTTCTCTCTTGCTCCAACCCATCCAACCAGTTGCAAGTTCCATAGACTCCACAGCATCTCTTATAATCTTTTTTCTACCCACTTGCACATCTGCCATTCTAGTTCAGGACTTTGTCACTTCTCTCCTAGACTATTTATTCTAAGACCTCTTTGTTTAACTCTTGATTTGGAGTCTCTCCCTTTTCCAATTCCTCCTACTCAGAGCCAATGTTGACCAATAAAAACTGGTTTGACTAGTACAGCCCTAGTTCCCTAAGACACATGTATGCAAGATTAATAAAGGGAGAGATTGAGCATTAACCTCCTTTGGTCTATTGCTAGATTGGCATGGTTAGGGTTACATCCCTGTCCTCCCTTAGTCACTGTATTAGGCAATTTAGAAAAGACGTCATTGGTCCTATAGGTAATAGTCCAGCCTCTGTTGGCATTATGCTACCCCTATGTTTAAAACTCCATATAAGTTTGATCCCTTGAGGGGCTCTGGGCATTAGGCAAGAATATCATACCATCATTTTTTTTCTTTCCTTTTCAACCCTTTTCCCCCCTCCATTATGGGTTGCTCAGCATGGAAATGGAGGTCACTCAAGACTGTCCTACTATTGTTCTCCTTGTGAGTAGCAATAAAGTTTATTCAAAGCTATCCTTGTGCAATTGCTCTTTATCTGGACTCCTTTGCAGTACTATAGTTAACAAAATAATCCTCTTAAAGCAGCCTAATCATGACAATCCCCTGCTCAAAGCCTTCAAAGGCTCCCTATTACTTTAGCAAGCCTTAGCTTTGCAGTTAAAGCTCCAACTAACTTTTAGGTTCTCACTCCCCTTTCTATTCTGCACATTAACACAAATGGGCCTGTTTATTCTTCCTACTTCAATGTTTGCCTTGGCACATATGTATATTCCTGCCTCACCTTTGACACTTAAAATTCCTAGCTTTTTTTCCAAGGGTCAATCAGTTTAAGTATTTATTCCCATAGGACATAGGAAGTCTTTCCTCATTCTATCAGTCACTAACCATCTCTCTCAAATTATTCTATTTTAAATGTATCTGTTTTACATATAGCAACCACCCCACAGAAGAATGTCAATTCTCTGAATGGAAAATCTGGTTTTTGTTTTCTCTATTTCTATCTCTGTCTCTGTCTCTCTTTCTCTCTCTGTCTCTCTCACAGTGTATATGTCTCTCTTTCTCTGTGTGCCTCTTTTTTTATGTGTATGTGTGTGTGTATTTGTCTTTGTGTCTGTCTCTCTCTGTCTCTGTCTGTCTGTCTCTGTTTCTCTTTCTGTCTCTCTCTGTTTCTTACACACACACACACACACACACACACACACACACACACTTTTCTTAGTTTCAAGAGTTAAAACCATGCAGCTACCTAACCAGAAAAAAAACAAGTCAAAATTCTTCTTTCAATGAATTTCTCCCCCTCCAAATCTTAATCACTGAAACAGGACTACCTGCTGGTTTGTCGTTTGCTGAAAAACATGTTAAAATGAGTTGGTTCCATGCAGTCTCTGGTGAATTTGAATAATAAAGATACCTGGTTTTCCTAATAGTACTTTTCAATCTGGGCTCAAGAGGCATTTTTACCAAATAGTAATAATCACAGCTTACATTTATGTGCTTATTTTACATTTACAAAGCACTTATACATATATTATTTTATTTGATCCTATAAAAAAGGTAGGAATAAAAACATTTTTAATCTCTCTTTTTATAAAGAAGAAAAACTGAGACTCAAAGAAGCTAAAACCACAGCAGGTAAATGAGGGGCTAGGCTTAGAACCCAGTATTTTCTGATCAGTGATCTCTCCACACCCTTCAACAAATCCAACACTGAGTGGAAATGGACTAGGAAAAGAGAATAATTTAGATAAACAGAAAAGAATTAGCTACTCAAGAGAATGAAAATAAAGAAATGACATAACCTAGTTCACAAATTTGTTGTTTTTATGTTGTTTCAGTCATGTCCTTGGCAAACATACTGGAATGGTTTGTCATTTTCTTCTCCAGTTCATTTTACAAATGAGAAAACTGAGGCAAACAGGGTGGAGTGATTTGCCTGGGATCACACGGCTAATAAATTTGAATTCAGGGAGATGAATCTTAGTTACTTTAAACATGGTGCTCTATCCGCTGACCCACATTAATCCAGACAATTCATGCTGTGGAGACCAACTGAGCAATAAATAATAATAATAGCTCAAATAAGATCCTTCCAAACATACTCCCCTGGGGAGTAAAGGTTTCAGGCAACTCCTTCCCCTGGGTCTCATCTTGGGCACTTTCAGCTTTTTTTTTTTTTCAAATGAAGTCAATTTGGAGTTTGGGATGTAAATCATAGGATTGATTATAGATCCCTCTCTCTCAGTTGGATCTGGAGTCAAAGACATTATCCAAATCTCACATCTACTGCAGCCTGTGCTATTGCATCCAGTGCCCTAACCCACTATATTAGAATCATGGGTTTGTGTTTGCTTGTTACAGCCATATGTTCAGAAAATGAAGCTCTCTGCAGTACAGTTGGAATGCTTTAGTTTGAGAAAGAATCTCAGTGTATGGTATCTTACCCTGCCAGATGATCTTCAGAATATTCCTAAGTCGATTCAAAAAGAAGCAATTCATGATGCTGGTATACTGTCCAGGTTTCACAACGAGGCTAGCACAACAGTTCTGTAGCTCTCCAGTTTGGTAATCACTCTAACACCTCTCCTCTCCCACATTTTCTTTATGGAGCCTTCCAAACACTGAGCTAGTCCTGGCAATGTAAGTATCAGTCTTATTATCAGTGTGGACATCCCTGGAAAGTATACTGCCAAGATAAGTGAACTTATCCACAGCATTCGAAACTTCACATTTACTATAACTGATAGTTCCACACACGGACAATGTGGTGCTGGCTGATAAAGGATGTGTATTTTCTTGGTATTTTGGTTAGGCCAAAAATTAGCATAAATATCAGAGAAGTGATTCAGACTTTGTTGAATCCCTGTTTTGGAGGCTACATTGAATGTTCAATCATCTGCAAAAAAAAAAAAAAAAAAAAAAAAAATCATGCACCAACACTCCTTTGACTTTATTTTTTGGCTTGTAGCCTTTTCAAGTTGAAGAATTTGCCATGAGTCTGATAAGTGACTTTGATTCCATACTTGTTCTCATTGAAGGTGTTGGACAATATGATTTTAAAACATTGTGCTAAAAAGACTGGTTTGATGAACATGAAGAGGAAATTCAGAAGCTGCTAAATGAAAAACAACTCCACAGAGTGTACCAACAGGATAGTTCAATCATCTCTTAGAAGGTAGCATTCAATTCCATCAAAAGTAAAATACAATAGAAACATAGAGAAATGCAGGATTCTTGGCTCAGAAAAATGGCAAATGAAATTCAGTTTTATGCTGATAGCAACAATTCAAAGAATTTTTATCATGCATTGAAGTCTATTTATGAGCCAAAGACCTATGGTGTTTTTCAACTACTCGGTGCTGATGGACCAGTAGGAGATAATGTATCCAACCAAAAACAGAGAGACGCTATAGAAAAATGCAGAAAAATGTAAATACCAACAGATACAGAAATATACCATATAAGGGAAGGAGGCAACTTTAGGGCATATGACCCTTTGAATCAAAAGTCTGTTATCTACGGAATCAAGGAAAGATTTCCACTCAAATAGAGTTGTGTGTCTACTCCTTTGGCCAAACATACAAATGTCTCATTACCATTATATTCTGAGTTTGAGTTGACTTGTCTTCTGAACTCTGTACATTCTTGTGGGAAATATACCCCCAGTTTTGGGATGGAAATGTTTCATGTCAACTAGTCTTGCTATAATATTGATTCTGGCTTAAGCAATGGAAGGCATATCAATGGGGCCTCTTACTTAATAGTGCTGCAATTCCCAGCCTCCCAAGTTTATCTCCAGATCCCAAGGGGAGAAAATAATCAGCTATCCTCCAATGATCCAGTCAATGTCAATGGAAAGTGAAGAGATGATCTTAGAGGTGTCACATAGACATATCATCTTCTTCCTTTAAAATGAAAGCTCCATAAGACAGTGATTTAGTTTGCTTGGTTTTTGTTTTGTTTTGTTTTTCCCCTGTGCCATTAATAAGTTACTAGTACATGTTACAAACTCAATAAATGTTTGCTGATTGATTGATCGATTGATTCAATCTCCCACTTTAGGTCAAGCCATACCCAGATTTTCCTTTTCCATTTTGAGCAGCAATAGTGATCCAGGTGACCTGAACCTCTGAACAGAAAACACCATGGGATATTTGTGTTTCCCAGTTTCTTTGGGAACACGGTTCAAACGGTCCATGATGATGGACCACTTCGGAGAAGATGCATTAAACAAAATCTGATTTTTCATTTTACCATCTTTGCTTCTTCTATAGTTTTATATATATAAACATATATATATATATATACATATATATATATATACATGTGTGCATATGTGCGTTATTAATTATTAGAAGGGTAAAATGAGACTATCTTCTAACACTCCTAAATACTCCAGAGAGGTATCTACCTGTTTCTTTTTTTAAGAAAACTTTATTGATAACTTTTGATTTTATATCACATTCATTTTTTAATGCAGACATATCTTATTTTATTGTATTTTGCTTTATTTTACTTCACAGATTTTATTGTACTTCACAGGGGGAGGTTTGTTTTGGAAGTTTGTTTGTTTGTTTTACAAATTGAAGGCTTGTAACCACCCTGAGCCAAGCAAGTCTATTGGTACTATTTTTTCTACAGCATGTGTTCACATCATGTTTCTGTACCCCATTTTGATGCTTCTAATATTACAAACTTTTTCATTATTATTATAGCTGTTAACGTGATCTGTGATCAGTAATCTTTGATGTTCCTGCTGTAATTGTTTTGAAACTACATGAAGCACACCCATATGTAACAAAACTTAATTGATAATTGTTATGTGTTTTCTGACTACTCCACTAACAGATTGTACGTCATCTCTCTCCCTCTCTCTCCCTCTCTTCTGGCCTCTCTATTTCCTGAGATACAATAATAATTGAAATTATTTGTCTATAATTGTCTCTAAATGTCCAAATCAAAGAAGAATTAATCAACACAACAAATTTCATTGTGGTCTTATTTTTAGAAATAGCCACAACCTTCACCAACCACTACTCTGATCTGTCAGCAGCCATCAACGACAAGGCAAAATCTTTCATTGGCAAAAAGATTATGACTTGTTGAAGGCTAATGGCTAGCATTATTTAGCAATAAAGTATTTCTAATTAAAATACACACATTTTTAAACATTGTGCTATTACTCACTAAATAGACTAAAGCATAGTATAAACATAGCTTTTATATTCACTGGAAAATCAAAAATTTTATGTGATTTGCTTTTT